>NW_024425230.1:23151190-23172099 GCF_017311325.1 Ursus maritimus | reverse complement strand
CCCCCCCCCCCCCCCCCCCCGCCGCAGTGGGAAAGGAATAAAAACATAGCTGAGGTATTTTCCGAAATTCATTCTTTATTTTAATTCAGAGCTGTCTTTTATTCTTTTCCCTCTACCTAATGTTGAAACCCAAGTTGTCAACCCAAATGAAGGGATAAGACAGGTGATCTTGAAGTAGGTGGGTCTGGGGCATGCCCACGAACAGAAGGGGGACGTGGAGACGTGTCCGGCGTCGAGGCAGGAGCTGAAAAAGACACTGCTTAATTGGAGCTCAAACTCATCAGCACATCTCCTTCTCCAACCATTTTCTGCAACAATTATCCTAATTTATGTTTTTGAATGGCAAAGGGAATCGTTATCCCTGAACTCCCACTTGCCAAAAATATTTAAGCCTCCTTGGAGAGTCTTTTGAGAATAGCCTCTTTTATTGGCATCGCTGCGTATTTGTACCTTCAAATACCATATTACACCTTATCAATCAATTCTTTCCCTACAGAATCAATGCTGTGACCCCTGAGATGTAAGACTATATCTTAATAAGAGAAAATACGTGTCCTAATTGTTCATACTGTAAAGTTAATCCACGGAGATCTGAACCTTGAAATTACAGCCCAGCCTTAACGTGGTCTAGCGATACAGAAAATTATGACTGAATCCAAGTTTTGCAGTTGCTAACGAGAAGGAGAGATAAACAAATACTAACGGAACCACTGATGATTAAAGATAACTCGGTTGTACTGGAGAAGTGTGTTCTGTTAACATTTGTGTTTCAGGACCCCGTGCTTTTATAGATATGAAAGTATTTAAATTTGCTGTCACATTCCTTCATAGCCTTAAATCAGCAAAGCCCAGGCTTCTGCCATGACTAGAACCAAATGTTATTTTCTAAAGAAAAGAGCTGCAGGATCAGGGAAGTGTCAGGCAATTCATCAAGAGGAAGGAGGACAAGATGCCAAGCCTTTAATGCTTTAGGACATATTAGATACTTAACCCTTTCCATAAAACAGAAAGGTGTTTTTTTTTTTTAAATGAAGAAAGCATTTCTGAATTCATCCTTTCTTCTCTGGGAAGACAGCATTTGGAGTCCTAAATTGGAATTTAACAACTAGAGATAGATCTTTAGAGCTGGCAACGTAGCGGACCGTCTTCCTTTGCAGGCGGGCCTGCAGGGTGGGGGGTCCGGAGACCAGGTCGGCGGCAGAGCCAGGAGCACGTCCCCTGGCCCCGAGGCCCCTCCTGCATGAGGCCACCATCTGCAGCCTTCCACTTTTGTGCCTACCTTTTCACCGAAAGAAAGCTGTGCTTCTAACCCACGCAATTTATAATGGACACCATCATAATTAACTTTGTAGCATGTGCCCAAAGCCTGGAATAAAATAGAGATGGTACCTGGCACGATGCTCCATCAAAAATTATGTTTTTAAAGTTAAAGCAATGATCTCACTGATGAACAGTTTTCATTTGGAAAATTTTAGTTGCCTGTGTGGGTATGGGTGTGTGATGTCACAACAGAGGCGGGGTTCAATTCGATAAAGATACAGGAAGGACTTTCTAGATGCAGGCCCTACTTGAAGATAATGGAGGGAGGCAGAGGAAAGACAAGGTACCAGCCTTCAAAGAATTCACCATCTAGCAAGAAGTCAGCCAGCCAGCCATAGACTTGCTGTAGCGGGTGAAGGACATATGGGGTAGAGGGGTGGTGAACCGGAGCCGGCTGGAGGGAGCCCGTGTCTTGCCAGCCAGCATGAATCTCGTCCCGGCTCTCCTTCAGCATCTTTTCATTGATAGCTTGAAATGGACAAATGCTATAAAAGTGGGTTCTGGAGAGTCGATCGATAAACACTTACCAGTGCAACGCAGGATGGGAAATATCACGGAAGAGATGTGTTTTGAGGGATGAGTAGGAGTTTGGTAGAGGGAGGGTCAGGGGGAAGAAAAGTCATCAAACCGGGAGGAATACGAGTATCGGGGCATTGAGTGTTGAGGAAATGCAAGTGGATCCGAGGTTCTCAAACTATAACATGCTTCAGCAGCGTCACCTGGAGAGCTTGTGAAAACAGTGTGTTGCTGGGCCCTGCCCTTGGACTTTCTGATTTAATACATCTGGGATAAGGCCCAAGAAAGTGTGTTTCTAGCAAGTTCTCAGGGGATGCGAAGGCTGCTGGTCAGGAACAGAGGTAGATGATAGAACACCCCATGCTCGCCAGAAACCCTGGATTTTTCTCTAGCTCCTCGCCTTTCAGACTGTGGTCTGGGGCCCAATAGCAGCATCACCTGGGAGTTTGTTCTAAAAGCAGAGGTGCCACAGGCCTCCCAGACCTGTTGAATCAGACTCTGCAATTTAACAAGATCCTTGGGTGATTCGTATGCGTGTAAGTCTGATAAGCACGGCTCTACATAGCCCACGGGCTCCCGGGCCTGACCCTGAACTAGAATTACCTGGGGGAGATCTTCATGCTTGTGCTCGGGGCCCCACCTCCAGAGACTTGGATCTCCGGATTTAGGATGAGCCTGGGCCTAGGTGTCCTTTAAAAGCCCCAGAGCGGGTTCTGCTCTGCAGCCATGGCTGTGAACCTGGGCTCTAGCCACCACCTTCAGGTGGGAGAAGGGCTCCTGTCGCCGCAATCGTTGTGAATCTGCCATGGGGAGAGCTTGAAAACGCAGCCACAAAGCTGCAAGGTCATCACTAACCTCTGAGAAGGGCTGGGGCAGGGACAGCTGTCCCTGGGGCCCACAGATCTGCCTCCTTCCCACCCCTCTCTTCCTCCTTGCCTTGACCTCCCATCCTGTCTTTACTTTCTCTTTCTCACTCCCTGCTTGATCTGTATTAGCTAATGTAAAAAAGACTGTGCCCATGAGCATGTCCTTTCCATATGCAAAGCACTTTAACATATAATCTCACTAGATGACATGAACGGGAGAACGTTTAAAAGTCCTTCGATTTACCTAACAAGTTCCCTGGCCCTGATCTGTCATTGAAACTGACAGGTGAATTGAGTGGATTGGATTTTTCTCTCTCTAATTCAAAACCAATACCAACTAGTGGTATTCGATCAGCCCTCCGCAGGCCCGCCTTCCCTGCAACACCTAAGAGCTTAACCCTACACAGAAAAGTGAGTTGCTCGCTCTGTTGCAGGGGACATGTCTATGCAGCATGCCTTCTGAGAGCACACTTAGCGTGTACACATTAGATTACGTAGTCTTCTGGGAGAGTTTGGCCAGTCCAAACGGCTTTGCCAACTAATAAAAGCCATTAGCACTGAACTTCAAAAGCATTAGCCTAAGTGAAAGAAGACAGACGCATAAGACCACCTATTGTAGGATTCCATTTGTATGAAATGCCCATGGAGATAGAAGGTAAATTAGCTGTTACCTGAGGTTGGGGGTGGGGGGGGGCGCAGAAACTGCAAATGGGCACTGAGGAGTTTATGTTGGGGGGGGTGGCAAAAACATTCTAAAATTAGATTAAGGCCGTGGCTGCACAATTCTATAAATACACCCCACACCGTTGAGTTGTCCTATAAAATGGACACATTCCATAGTATGTAAATCATACTTCAATAAAGCTCCTTAAAAAGTAACAACATTCAGTATTTCTCCACCTGAGAATATGCTTTTCCACCCTCCTCCCCCTCTAATAATACACAGTGAAGAGGAGAGAGCGCAACAATGTTCGTACAGACAGAAAAAAATGTGTTTACATCGCATGGGGTTCGAGAGCACTTTTATTTGCCTTAAAGTACTGTTAGGTTCAGCCAGGCAAGAAGAAGAAGGAAAAAAGAAAACGAGGAAAGTTTAAAAAGAGAAGAAATGAAAACTATTGTATGTTGTTAAAAATAGCCACCCTGGGAAGCTCCTGGCCCTGGGAGGGTGGGGGGCAGAGCTGCGGGAAAGGGTTAACCCCGCGGGCGCCGACATCTGGCAGGAGCGAGGGCGTTGGCAGAGCCCGGTCCGCCCGTACCAGTCTGTACAGGGGAGCTGTCCCGCCTGCTGATTTATCCTTCCCTAATGTCACGGGGATGGGATGTTGAAATTGTGGCTAGAATGTGAAATACGAAAAACATGAAGATTATGATTTAGCGTCTGGGGAAGATCAGCGTGTGCTGGAGAACAGCTTGTAAATGGGAGGCATCCTTGGCAACGGCCTGTGGTTTTCAGGACTCGGGCACTCAGGGAAAGCGAGCTCTCGGGGCTGGGGCCGCCGGAGTGACCTTGTGCAAGAGCAGACAGAGGCAAAGATGGAATTCGAAAGGGCGAAACCGGCTCTGTGCTGCGATGGAGATCCTGCCGGCGTTCGCCAGGAGGGCCACAGTAAAGTTTAATTAAACAGAGCTCTGATGTTGAAGGGTAAATAAAACCATGTGGGGTGTAAACAGCTTAAATCAGTGATTCAAATGACACCTGCGGGTGTCTAGACATGAGCCGCATCCCGATAATTTGTAGTCTCCGAGAAGTGCAGATGAGTAGGATAATATCCCCAAATTTTGCTCATTAAAAGAAATAATAGCTTGAATTTTAAGGAGGTACTAAATACGGGACCTAACTAAGCGTTAGCATGGTTTTAACAGTTAAATGTGGAGGGAAAGGGGAGTTCACAAAAGAAATGCAAAATTGTGTGTGTGTGTGTGTGTGTGTGTGTGTGTGTTGCACATGGTTGCAGGGAATGCCTTTCGGATCTGAGAAAAATCATTGGGAAAGATAGAACAATTACTGAAGGGACAAAATAAAAGAGCTATCGTAAAGGGCCTAAAATCCACCAAAAAAAAAAAAAAAACCCAAACACTACATGTGTGCAAATCCTACATCAGAAATGTGGAGGATGCCTCTTTCGTGTGTCTTCTTTCTTCCCGACTCGAGTTTACATATCGTGTTGGAGATTTTTGCATTTCTCACTTGTCAGCATGCCCACGTTTCTGGGGGGGAGGGGGAGAGAAATGCAGTTTCCACGCTGTGTGTTGGTTATAGAAATGAACGTTGACAAGGTTCGCTCAATGCTCATGGTGTATTTTAATTACTTCCTGTCATACCGAATGCTTCTGCCGCGTGGATTGTAAGAATTGGCCTCAAGACATGGGCGTGCTACGCGGACAGTTAAGTAAGACAGTCTGACTACTAAGTCTTAACTATTCATTCACTTGTTCACTCGTTTGTTCGTTCATCCAGAAAAGGCAGCCGCCCCAGGCACTGTACGAAAATGGACAAGTTGGACCCTGCCTTCAGAAAGCACCCAGTCTGCCCAGTGGAATGACGTGGGAAACTCTGTGTGTGTGTGTGTGTGTGTGTGTGTGTGTGTGTGTGTTGCTGGGGAGGGGTTGTTCCCAACCCACTTTGCAACAATAGATGGGGAAAATAACTACGAAGGAATACTTTTTCTGTCCGGCAAGATTGGGCAGTGGGACTTTGCCCAGAAATCGGTGGTTTGGACAACCGAGGATAATCGCTCTTCAGAACCAATTAAAAAACTACGAAGAGAATGTCTGTGGGGTATCACCCCAGACCATAGGGCTCACTCCCCCGCCGGCCTTGATCTCACTGGGTCATGCCGACCCTCAGTTGCAGTCACCTTGGCACAGGGAGCCGGCAGCCTGTGATTTTTTTGGTCTGTTAATCATATATCACAGTTTGACAGTTGTTGCTGTGTGATTTGAAGAAGGTCCGCTGACCTCCCGAATTGTGCTTCTTTGTAAAAGGAGGGGTAGACCACACGAGATATTGTTCAAGGGCCTTTTCTGGTTCTCGTAGTGCACCTTTCGTGCTGTGCCGTCAGCACGGTCCTTGCCGTGACAGTGTGGGACTTCTGCCGTCACCCCGGTGCCCAAGGCCCCACACACAGACTCGGAAGGAGACTCCACAAAGCTCTTGGGGGTTTCCAGGGCATGAACCACACAGCGTGGCCTCAGGAGCTTCTGAGGACCATCCTTCGGGGTTTTTTTTTTTCCTTTTCTTTTCTTTTTCTCTGTTTTTTCTTCTTTTTTCTTTTCTTTCACTTTCTTTTTCTTTCTTTCTTTTTTTCCTTCTTTTTTTGCTTGTGTGTGTTTTTAGTCATTGCCTGGATGACTGAAGTCCCTTAATCTTACCTCTGGATGAGTGGACTGGGACTACGTATTTACCTGCCTGCTAGGGTGCTTGTATGTCCGTGACAGAGTGAACTTTCCCTGTCATGTGCCCCAAACTTCCAGAACAATGGCACCAAACACAGGGTGCTTTTCTTTGCATCATCTAGTCTTGTGTCATCCCTAAAATGGATGCCAAGGGGCCCAGCAAACATTTGTAAGTGCCTGCGCCGATCCAGGCCCCGAGTGGGGTGCTGGAGATACAGAGAGGAGACGCCTGTTCCTGCCGGGGTGGGCTCGGCCAGCGTCCGCAGCTCCCTGGGAGAACGTCATCGCAGAGCCCACCGGCCTCATGACACTTACGGATTTGTAGGATGTTTTTTCCCAGATAAGGACCTAAACATGAAACCCCACTGTCCTTATATGAGGAAAGAAAACACGGTTGATATTGCCCCTACTCACACCCTCTCCAGATACGTTACGATCCAAGAGTGGCTGTTGTTCTCAGTCATAAATGTAATTCAAGTTTATTGTAGGAAATTTGAAAAATACAGAAAAGGAGAAAGAAGGATCACCCATCAGCGTGAGCTTCCCCACTTTAGAGGCAACTACTGGCAGCATTTTGGCCTGTTTCCCTCTGGTCCGTATTCCACAAATACTGCGACCCTGTGCCAGGCACGGTGTTGGGCACCAGGCCAACGAAGGACCCCGTACAGCCTGACAACTCATAGCCTAGAGACAGAGAGACCCTCGCTGAGTGTGGTGACCATGGGGGGGTGGGTGGGGGCTGACCTCGGGGCACCTGCTGAGACCCTGGATTTAGCAAAGGGTTTCCAGTGGAAGAGATGAGTAAGGCGAGACCTGAAGACTCAAGGGAAGTTGTGCATGATAGGGGAGGGGGGGCCGTGGAGGGGGGAGTCATGAGTGAAATGCGAGTGTAGAATGGCAGTGGGGCAGAGGGCAGGGGTCCCAGGAGTGGGGCTGACGGGAGACGCTCCTGGGGCGGTAAGCCAGGCCCTGCCACGCAGGGTGTCTGTCACTAGATTCTATAGCTACAAGACCGGATCCCGCTTCTGCTTCTGTTTCTGTTTTGAGACTGGATTCTGTAGCATAACCTGTTTCATGTTATTATCCACTGTTTTAATGGATAGATAATATTCCCCTCTGTGGATGAGGCATCATTTACTTGATGTAAAACAAGGGGGGGAGAGAGAGGACTTGTTTTTCTGAGTCTCACGTTCCCCTCCCTCTTAGTTCTCCAGGGTCTTCCAATTGTGGCAAATTAGAAAATTCTAAGTAGGGTGGATGGATAAATGTTCTTTTATTCCAAATCAGAATTTGAATGATGGACCAGAACCCACCACCTGACTTCTGCCTGCAGAGGTTAGACTCCCTTCTGGAAGTAGAATCAACGTAGCTTTCATTCCCTCCGCTTAGTAACCCACTCAAGCATCCAGAGAAAGATAAACTCACAGGACCAGTTTCTAGGGAGCACCGAGTCCCTCCTTCCTCCCTCTGCTGGGCTGCGAGCATGCCCACCTTCCTTGCCCTCCTCTGAAGAAATAGAAGATCAAAGGCTGTTGACAATACAGCAACCTTTCAGTAAAGGGAAAGCTTTAGGAGAAAAAGAAAATCTCAGTTCAAAAACAATGTACGCCGAAACTCACTCCTTCGTCCCTCTTAACCCCAAAGAAGCAACAAGCCCTCATTCCTACATTCATTTATTCAGCAAGCACTTTGTCGAGGCTGCCTGGCCTCTGAGTCTGGAGTAGAGGCCGACACCTCTGTGCTGCCTTGCAGACCTCACTGTGGAGGACGAGTCTGGTGTTCAACAAAGAAACATCAATAAGCGTTTTATTTCCTACAGCGGTAGGTCGGTGCTGTGAAGGAAAACATATGTGAAGGAGAAAGCAGAGAGAAGAGGGCCCGTTTAGGGAACTGGAAGGAGGCCGTGAGGCCAGAGCACAAGGAGAGGGTGGTAGAATGCTGGTGAGGTGAATAAAAGAGATTTTCTCCTCTGTTCCTCTTTTCTCCCTTGGCACGGCCAGAGACATCATGCGAGAGACTTTGCCCATGTGGAAAGCTAACAGGCTCGCCTTCAGACTGGGTGGGCTTGGCATTAGGGTCGGGAAACAAGTCATACCACCTTCAATTCATGGAGCTTCTTCCTTCCTTTGGTCTTTGAGGCCCTGAGGGTCCGTAACCTGGTGAGGAAGGCAGCCCCCAGGACTATTAAAATACTAAAAGCATACATGAATGAAGTTCTGTTTATGTGCGTGCCATTTACGTACGGCTCATTGATTTTCCTTCTGTTGATTGTTCTTAAAAAGTATCTGAAGATAGAACGCTGTCATGAGCACAGAGGCTAGTATTAATGCTATGTTCAACACCCGCTCATTCTCAGAAAAGTAAGGTCAGCTTTAGACCAAGTTATTGATTTATTCTGCCCACCCGAATCCGTTGGAGCTCTCTGTTACAAGTTGGCTTGAGCAGAAAGGGAGTTTGTTGGCATGTGCTCCTGGACTGTCCTGGCGGAGTCAGGCTAAGTGGCCAGCGCACCTTGATGCCTGCAGGGCCTAAATGATCTATTTGACTCAGCCCAGCTCCGTCTTGCAAGCTGACTCTGTTCTCAGACAACATCCCCCGTGGGGCCAGAACCTATTGCAGCTCAGTTTTGTGCAGCAGGGTGGAAAGAGAGCTGAAGACGGTCAGTGCCCACCCTGGGAGCAGGGGAGGGAAGGGAGACCTGCCCAAAGCACTAAGGCTGAGAGCAGGTGAGGCAGGGGCCCCATAGAAAGAGCAAGGTTCTGGACTTCTTATTTAATCCAAGAAAGGGAAATAGGCCTAAGAGTCTCATCCCCCCCCCCAAAATCACTATCCCTCAACCCTAACTTTTGATAGGACCCATTTACATGACTTGAAAGAAGGAAAACTTACAGAGCAGAAGGGCTGGAAAGCCAGCAAAGTTTGATACTCTTGGCAAGATCAAATCCAGGCAGATGAAAGTGTGTAAATGTTTCCACTGAAAGAATAAAAGTCGTGGGCCCGAGCTCTAATGATTCTAACCCTTAACATCACCCCTTGGCCCCTCCTTCTGGCTAGGCCGTCCACAAAGGAAGAAACGGATTCTATTTTCATTTTCTCCAGGATAAATTCTGTTCTTTCCTGCGTCTAAGGCTTCAGATTCCACCATAACATTTTAGATTCACATCGTTTTATTGTTATGTCATCCGACTTCCTTCCTATGTTTCTTTCATCTTAATTCAGGTTTTGTGTCTTGAAAGCATTCCTGAATTTTATAGGGAGAATAAAGCGGATGCCATGTGAAATGTATTTTTTTTTTTTTGCAGTAAATATTTTTTCAGAAGTGTGTTCTTGGCCTCCCACCTCCTCCAAGTTCCTCAGCCTCTCCGAGCCTCCATGTGCACATCCATAAAATGGGCGTAGCGATACTAAGAGGCCTCCCGGGGGTTTTTTGTGAAGACGAAAGCACTTAGAACTTTGTTTCTGGCGTTTAGTCGCTTATAACAAATGTTAGCTGCTGCTGCTTGAATTATGATGATTAAGTGCAATGACCATTATCAGTATTTTATAGACTGTCCGTAGATTCTCCTGCCCTTTGGGTATCTCTCACCCTTGCACAATCAGACTTATTTGAGACCTGTTTCCCCACTCCCCCTTGGCCTTGGTATTGTTATTTCACTTGGTTTGCTACGTGATTTTAAAACAGGGAATCTGTTCAGTGACCTCGCCACCCAGGGATATGGAGAGAGAGCAGGGATTCTTGCAAAGTGCCTGTTTCCACTAGCAGATTCTGGGCCCTGGTCTTAGTGCATAAACAGCCCTCCCTCCTGCCGTCACTCCGAGCCTCTCCCTGGACCCCCAACCCTGGCACAACACTGGCGCCTCCGGGGGCCTGAGGCTGAATGAGGCCCCCTTTGCAGGAGACCTTCCAGCTCAGCAGCCCTCAAATTTACCTGATTTGCCTCCAGGGGCTTCTGCTGGGACATTTGCTGTTTAGAAGGTACCTTCCCTCCCCATCCATCAAGCCTCAAGCTTAGTGCTGCCTCCAAGCCAAGGCCCCAGCCCTGCGTCTTCCTCTTCCTCCACCTTCCGCCTCTTTCAAGTAGAAGACATTTGTGATGTCCAGCACCTGCCCCATGTCTCCCCTGAGTTTTGACTCCTTTTTTGGGAAACACGGATCGTTATAGGTTGAATTTGGGCACTTTTTTTTTTTTTCCATTTTGTACCATTTATTCTCAATCTAACAGAAACTCCTTGGTTTGGCACCCTTACCCAGCTTCTAGCATGAATGCAGACTTCCCCATTTTTACGGATGTTCCGTAATGTAACAGTAGTAAAGAGGGGGCCTGGGTACCCGAAAAGCTGAGTGTGCTGTGTTCTGCTCCTTCAACCCAGAATCTTTCTTAAGTGAAGTATTGCAACTTTGAAACGCAGCCTCTCTCCCTGCTTGAGATTGGAAAGAGGACAATATTTCATATTTTTTGCAAAATGTTTCAAATATTGGAGCCTCAATAAAATCCTCTTCCTGGCACCACGCGGGGGAAATGGGGGAAGCGGTAATGAGCAAACGCCTCCTGGGGAAAAGAGTGAGTGGTTTCTCCGCGGTGATGCAGGGTCTGAGCACGCCAGGGCTTCTGAGCAAGGCTGCCATCAAGGGCTCTGACTTGCCCGCTCCATGGGCCAAAGCCTGCCCTAGCCCCAGCCATTTACTATGCACAGACAAAAAAGGAAATTCATGAGCAAAGAGAATGTCAAGTGTATGGCCGCTGCCCAGAAGCAGAGCCAGAATCTCCTGGCTCTCTTGGAGGCTTCTCCTTGGCTTGTCCTCATTCATGAGGGTGGAGCCCCACCAGGTAAACCAACCTGACCAAGTCTCCGTGTGCAAGCCCGTGGCTGGCTGACGGAAGCCTGTCCTTGCAGGGTTGTTTGTGGCTTCTCCTCAGCCGGAATGAGGATGCCCGTTGTCCCCAAGCCAGGTTTGCAGGCAAAGTTCCTGTCCTGTGCAGATGCACAATTTGCAGCTTCCCTGGGGAGGAGGGGAAGGGGACGGGTTGCACGGGGCTCTCTCCAAACCATGTCACCTTTTTTCCTACGAGTCCCTGCCAGCCAGCCTGCCTTGCCTATGCTCTTTGCTGGAGAAGGCTCTAGGGAGCCACACGACTAGGATGTGGCTTCATAGTGTCCCTTAGGACCCAAGAACAGAAAGCTGCTCCTGACTTTGACTCAGAGCAGATTAGGACAGATGACCATATCTTGCCCACCTTCAGGCTGGCCATGCTGTTTGGGGAGGTGGGCGCTGGAAGTGGGGGGGATGTGAGCAGAGGCCTGTGATGTTCAGGAACTTCCAAAGGACAAGGTTGGAGCCCTGGTTCCTTTGTTAACCAGCAGGGTGGGCTTCCTTCCCCCCTCCAGCTACTGTCTCCTCCAGAGTGAAACGGGAACTGGACAAGACAATTTCTACAGCCCTTTACGGCTCTAAGAGATAGGACAGTGAACATAAACGCAGACCACAGCTACCTAAAAGTCGCTGTTCCAAAGGGAAAGAGGGAAAGGAGGCACCACTGAAAGGTGAGAGACATCTCTTCGGCTTGTGTGACAACCCTGGCGGAGTGAGCACCTCCTTTATGGTGCTGGGCATGATCACAGGGCTGGACAGCAGCATGGAGTCCGGTTCTCTTTGTTCTGGTAGGAAACCTGAAGTTTACTTAATTTACGTAAATTCAGGGACCATCCCTCACCTGCCACTATGTGTAAGGTACCATGTGGAAGATACAGAAAAGTAGAAAATACAGTCTCCATCCTCAAGGTGATTTCTAGCTGATCTGAGCTTCTTTCAGTTACTCAATGCTCTTGTTTTTTTCTTGTTTACTTCCAGGCCTTTACACATGCTGTGCCCTCAGCCTGAAATGTTCTGTTTATCCCCCAAGCTATGTACAGTTGCACAGGTTGCAGACTGCATAATTCTAGATCTAGTTACACGGGTGTGAATGGTGCCCTCAGAAATGTGCAGTGCACAACCTGTACGACTGCATAGCATGGCTTTGACTGTCATCTCACCCCATTTCTCCTATCTTGGGGTAGCTCATAGTCATCTCGGCTTTTGGCTTGCTTAGTCATTTCCCTTTCTTTCCTTCCTTCCTCCCTCCCTTCCTCCCTTCCTTCCTTCCTTCCTCCTTTCCTACTTCCCTCCCTCCCTTTCTTCCTGTCCCTCACGTTTATTGAGCACCTACTATACATCAGGACCTGGGCTAGGAGCTGGATATACAGCTGTAAAACAGATAGGGTCCCTACCCTTGTGGAGCTCACTATTCTTGTGGAGTATTTATACTATTCTTCCTCTGTCTTCCCAGTCTGCGCCCGTGAAAGCATCACGTGCCTCCTGATTGACTGGCTGACGGATGAATGGCTCTGACTTGGGGACCTTCTGCTCTAGAACACAGCGCCTCTGGTCTGGGGGGAGTCTGAGGAGGGCAAGAGCGGCTGAGGGGACCAACCTGAAGCCCACTGAGCTAGAGCACCCCTCCCTCCAGCTTCCTGTCCTTGGGAGCACCCTGGGGCGCTTGTGAAGCTCATTAGTGCAGCAACGAGTAATCTGAGGCCCAGAGCAGGACTTCCCCCGCCAGGGAGGCCGCAAAGTTCCAGAACATCCCAGGGGGGAATGGAGCACCACCCAGGCCTGCTTCCCGGGGCTGCAAAACAATTGCTAATGAGTCCTCTCCAGGGGAGGGTGAAGTCACCTGCAAGGAGGCCGCTAAGCCTCAGGTGTTCTCCACGAGGCTTAAAATAGCCGGGCTCCCTCCACAAACACCTTCCAACACTGTTTAGGATGGCGAATGCCAGGAAACTAATGAATCTGAGCTTAGTGAATTAATTGTTGATGATATAATATGAATAGTGTCCTTCCTGTTCGTCAGTCTCTACAGAAATTAATTAGCCCCGCTTGGCAGCAAGCAGGATCAAATTTTCAACTTAATTTATGAATTTGGCCAAATTGTCTATGGGAAGCCTTGCCTGGAGGACCTTCCAAGGCTGCTTCGTGTCCGGACAGGCCTTGCCTTTCATAGAAGACATGACTGCTTGAAGAGCCCCAACAAGAGCAGAGGGGAGGGGAGGCGGGTGGGCGGGAGGGAAGCGGGGAGGTTCACGCTTTGATTGCGAGGCTCCAAGCAGACTCCACGTTCCCACGTTGCCGGCTCAGCCCTCCCCTGCTTCCCGCTCGCCCCGGGAAGGTCTGTTAGCTGCGTGGAGGGGGGATGGCTCAGCAGTGGGGCTGACCTGGGATCTAATTATTCTGAGCTGTGTGCGCTCACTCAAACTGCAGGATGATGTGAAAGAAAATACTATGAGAGGTGGGTTGGGGTTGGGGGGGGGTTTTTAGGGGGGACTGTTGTAAAGTAGGAAGCAGGGCACTTCTTGGGCCTGGGAGACCCTTCTGAGGACCTGGCTGTCATGAGGTGTGAATGAGCACCGCGGTCCTGTCTGTCCCACGATAGAGCCCAGAGGAGCTCAGCTTTCGTCACCCCGGGGGGGCGGGGGGAGGGTCAGGCTCTGGCTGCAGCTGGTGCCTACAGGAATCCCAAGCAGGCTGCCCCCCTGGGCAGCTGAGCACCGGATGCAAACCTGTAAGCAGACTGCCAGATGATGCCAGGCTCTGAAACATTTCCGGGATGTGAATGCGTGTCTGCGTGTGTCCGTGCTCGTGTTCCCAAAACACCCGTTTTCTCAGGGAAGAGCCTGTGAAGCACAGAGTCAAAACAGGCGTGAGGAGGATGAGGATAACGGGAGGCGTTCCAATCTAAACCAAAAACTTCTAGGCAGGCTCAGCAGTCAGGAAAGGACTAGAGCCCCCATGGTCATTTCCACTACTCAGAATGGGGCAGTGGTCATCCACGCCGTGGCTGCACGCTGTTCTAGGCGTGGGCGATACAGCAGGGAACACGTTCTCAAGGCCACGCTCCCGTGAAGCTTGTTTTCTATGATGAGCACCAGACACAAGCTGTCAGCATCTGGTTTCGGATTGTGTTGAAGCTTAGACTTGTTAACATTTTATTATGGGCCATGTTACTGGATTCTGGGTTCCGTGCTAGTTTCTGTTTTTAAAGCGAATGCACATTGCCTGCGAGGCATGTGCAGCGTCACCTCCTTGCGCGCGTGGCCCTTTAAGTCCACGTCTGTACAGATGCTCTCAAAGGTAGTCCCAGCAGGTCGTGATCTTTGAAAGGGAGCCGGAATTGGCAACCATTTCAAGACGTAGGAAGCCAGGGAAGGAAGCCTGTTTGCCCGTGACATTGGCCGTTTGTAGGTGTCCCTGGTAGGTTTGATTCTTGACTGAGAAGCGCGTCAGGTCCGGCTGCGTGGAAGGACTCACCTGCTGCTGCTACAGTCGGAAGAAGCCTATTCGGTGGAGGCTGCTGGAACCCGAGCGAGTGCCTGCCTCCTCCCTGTAGGCGTTCGCAGCTGCAACCAGACTACCCTTCCCTTTAGGAATTTGTGATGTTATTACCAGCTCACTCTGTGACCTCAGGCTGTGTCTGCCCTTTGTTTACCTTTGTTCTCCAACTGCCAGGTATATAATTCCACAGGTTCCCTCAGGTAGCTCCTTGGGAGAAGGTAGATTGCATAAACAAAGGTGTGTGTAGGGACAGCTCCAGCCCAAGAGCCGGGCGAAGCAGATGGATGTGCTGGAGAACCGAAGCATGGCCTCCCTCTAGCCCGGCGTCCCCGCTGCACCGAGGCTCTGTGCCGTAGCAAATGCCCTTCGCTTTTCTCATCCCTGGCCTTTATCCACCTGTTGCCCCCCTTCTCAAACTAAATGCCACACAGGCCCCACTCACACACTAGCCCACCTCCATAGGGCTGCCCACGCTGCTCTTGAAATGACCCCCCTGCAAATTTCCCAGTCCCCAAAGAATACCCGTGCATTCTTCATCTTTTTATGTCCCCCGTCATCGTCACACTACAGAGACTCCGTATGTGTCTGTTCCATGTCTCTTCCACTCTGGGAACATTTGAGACCAATGACTGTTTATAGACTATGATGAGATTTGAAGAAAGAGGTCTTACTCTTAAATCCGGTTGTGCTGAATATCCTTCCATTTTTTCTTTACTGAAAGCAAATACACAGTTATTCTCCTTGGTGCCCAGCACCCAGAAATGTGGTTCAGTATGGTCCTTCCACCTTCTCGTGCCCTCATGCTCTCTGCTGTGTATATATTATACAGCACAGAAGGTGGAGACCATGGGTCGACAGTGAGCGTCAGGAGACCAGGGTTCGAATCTCGGCAGAGGGCCCCCTCACCGGCTTCAGTTTGCTCAGTGCCAGACTAGAAGTAATAGTATCCGTCTTGCCCACCTCCAGGACAGCTGTGAAAATTCAATGACACGGTACAGGTGCAGGTGCTTTAAAACAGTCCCCCCCCCGCCCGGGCGCCTGGATGGATCTAACTGTTGAGCGTCCAACTCTTGGTTTCGGCTCAGGTCATGATCTTGGGGTCCGGGGATCGAGCCCCACGTCAGGCTCTGTGCTCAGCGTAGAGGCTGTTGGAGATTGTCTCCCTCTCCCTTTGCTCCTCCCCCTGCTTCCACTTGTGCTCTCTCTGTCTCAAAAAATGAATAAAATCTTTAAGAAAATAAAATAAAGTGGTCACCCCAGTGCATTCACTGTCGGAGGTTCTCCGAGCTGCACAGTACAGCATGTGTGTATCTATCACACTTTGCAGTGACGTTCTTTGCAAGTTCATGCTTTGCACAGACATTTCCAGTGATATTGTTATTAAACTGTTTGTTGAGGGAAAAGATGAAAGAACACATTAAAGTTGGCTGTAAGTCATTAACACGGTCCTGAATAGATGTTGAGTTTGTATGGGACCTAGACATTTCAGTGCCTAGGGACAACGCCACATTTGGTTAATTATTACTTCATGATCTCAGTGTTTTGGTTTTACCGTGGTCAAATACAAAATATCCACTTTTTGGTAATCTGGAGACTTGCACTGGAAGTAAAATTTAGGAGCTCTCTGTGGGAAAGTAAGTGCTCTAGTGAAAGTGACTTTTCTTACTCATACACATTTTATCTTTGAAATAATAACTGGGATCTAGGAGCTACTGTAATTGTTTGGGTTGCAAAAATGAACTATTGGGACTTCATCAAGATAAAGAACTTTTGCACAGCAGAGGAAACAGTCAACAAAACCAAAAGATAACCGACAGAATGGGAGAAGATACTTGCAAATGTATTATCAGATAAAGGGCTAGTATCCAAGATCTACAAATAACCTATCAAACTCAACACCCAAAGAACAAATAATCCAATCAAGAAATGGGCAAAAGACATGAACAGACACTTCTCCAAAGAAGACATACAAATGGCCAACAGACACATGAAAAAATGCTCCCCATCAGGGAAATACAGATCAAAAGCACACTGAGATCCTACCTCACACCAGTCAGAATGGCTAAAATTAACAAGTCAGGAAACAACAGATGTTGGCGAGGATGAGGAGAAAGGGGAACCCTCTTACAATGTTGGTGGGAATGCAAGCTGGTGCAGACACTCTGAAAAATAGTGGAGGTTCCTCAAAGGTTGAAAATAGAGCTACCCTACGATCCAGCAATTGCACACTAGGGGTTTACCCCAAAGTTACAAATATGTTGATGAGCAATGCACTAAAGGACACCACGTGACCTGTGAGGGACTGAATGTGTCCCCCAAAGTCGTGCGCTGCAGCCCCAACCCCCAGTGTGATGGAATGGGGAGGTGGGGCCTTGGGGAGGTGGCACCAGAGCTCTTTCCCACCCCGTGTGGGCTCAACCAGAAGGCAGCCATGTGCAGGCCAGAAAGAGACTGCTCACCAGACACCAGCCCTGCCAGACCTCCAGCCTCCGGAAGTGCGAATGTCAGACTTTGGCCTCCAGCGCTGTGTAAGTCCCACCACAGAGCAGACTGCCAACCGCCACACAATTCTTCTAGCATCCTGGCCTCTTGGCTCCTTGACCTCTTGTTTCCTGGGACCTCCATGCCTAAACCACCCAGTGCCGTGGCCACCCCCTGGGCCAGTGACTGTCAGCCCTGACTGCACGTCAGACTCACCTAGGAAGCCTGGACTTTGCCACAGCCCGCTAGAATCAGAATATTCCTCAAGGACCTGGATGGAAAAGTCCCTGGAGTAGGGGATTTCACAGAGGTAAACACATTGAAGTACGTTCAAATCAATAAAAAGACAACCTCGTAGAAAAATGGGCAAAGCAGGAGCTCCTGGGTGGCTCAGTCAGTGAAGCGTCTGCCTTCAGCTCAGGTCATGATCTCGGGGTCCTGGGATCGAGTGCCGCACCAGGCTCCCTGCTCAGTGGGGAGTCTGCTTCTCCCTCTGCCTGCCACTCCCCCTGCTTGTGCTCTCTCGCTCTCTCTCTGTCAAATAAATAAAATCTTTTTCAAAAAAATGGGCAAAGCATATAAACAAGCAGAAATAGAAGACATACAGATGACTAATAAATGTGTAGAGAAATGTTTAACCCAGCTAGGGGTCAGGGAAATGTAAAGATTTTCTTTAAAGATTATAATTTTGGCAAAAATCAAGAAGACTGATAATATCTAATGTTAGTAAAAGTGGAGGGCACATTCTCATAAAGTCTTCTAACATATATAGACTCAGATCTAGAAATGTCATTTCTGATTATGTGTCTTATAAAAACAATCACATAAGTGGATAATTATTTACACTCAAGTACATAAAGCTGGTCTTTATAGCGCTATTTGCAATAGTGTAAAAGTTCAGTAATTACAGGAGAGTTCAATAATTGTGACACATGCACAGAGGAAAAATTATTCAGCTACCAAAAGAATGGGGACGATGTATAAGTACGTGGGAGATAAGTTTCTATACACACACGTATCGATCATATGGAAGAAATAAAGCAAATTTCAGAATAATATGGTCTGCTCTCATTCTTGTTCAAAAACTCTTCTCGCTACACATAGAGGTATATTTACAGCAGCATAGACGACTGTCTTAAAGATCTTTTAACAGTAATTACCCTTAGGGAATTGGAGAGTGGGGACTTTGGCATTTTACTTGATATTTTGTGGCTGTTTTTACAATAAACACATATGCACTATTTTTGTAATGTAAATAGTCTGGTGTGAGTTCAAACAGAAGCTTTTTAAAGAAAAGCCTTCCGTGCCAGGAAGCTGGGGCCGTTTCAGGGCCATGTCATTACCATCATTTACACTTAAAAAATTCTTTTCAGGGAATCTCACAACTAGGAATATTTTGGTAAAGGGGGCTGGTTTCTTCGTGTTCTCGCATTTTTCTCCTCGGATTTGCAAGAGACTGCCGTGCAGGTGACTCATTGCCAGTAGAGAAATTCCCACCCTGGCTGTTTTGCCGTTGATGTTTCTGTTACGCGGGTGTTAGGAGATTCTTCTGTCATCAAAGAATGAGAAGGATAATGACACTATCAACATGGCCAGACCCAGGGAGTAACGCATGCATGCCACAGAGCTGGAGACCCGTGTTCTAAGCGTGACGTTTCCCATGTCAGAGAGGATACAGAGAAACCAGAGATGATGCTAGGGTCGTACATAGGTCTCACCTCACAAACACGTGCCAGCCATCGACTGTGGTGTTTGGGGATAAGGTTGTGAAGAACCCGAGGCCATATTGTGGCTCAACTGGAAAGTTCTCCAGATCAACTGTTGACGTCTGCAAGGACGCAGGAAGGGAGGGTGGAGACAGGCGTGGTGAAATGCCCACAGGAAAGAAGCAAGAATTAAGAATGACCAAAGTTCATCACTAGGGTGAAAAATGTGGTGTTTCTTTTCCATTTTTCTGCATAAAGAACAAGCAAAGCCTATTCCGCTATCATGACTCTAACTTGGAGTTCACAACAAATGACAATCAAATGACCTCTCTACGACCTTGCAGCCCGACGCCATGGTGTAGAGAGGCGGATACTCGAGTTCTTGAAACAGCCACGTGCAACTTGAAAACACTCATCTGAGCTAATATCGAATTCCGGTTCTCTTAATAAAGAGTTATTCAGAAATTCTCATTAACTGCTGATGAAAATGTTCATGGCTCTCGGTGCCAACTTAAGCAATATATATTTATTTTTACCGAGTCCAAATTGCAAAAGAAAGGAAAGGATAGGAATGGTTTCCCCCCAGAGAGCAGGAGATAGTGGTCTGGGATAGGTACAGCGAGATCCTTGCTCAAGAAAACATTTTCCATATGCCGTACTCCAGTTAGATTAACCGGGATGACGATTCAAAAGCCCTTAGAGTCAAACCTCGTTGTGGTCAATCCTTGCTCACGTCAGCACCTGGAGGAGAGGAATTTTGACCGGGTGAAGAAGCGAGAGAGGTTTCCGCCTACCATTGTGACCCCCTTGGCCGCCCCTTTCCTGCGTTGCCCTTACGCTCGAAGCGTGCCGCGCTTACCATCCCCGGACCTCGATGTCTGCTCCCTGATGCATTCCCAGGCTTCCAGGTCTTGGCGTGTACTCTTCCCTCTGCCTAGAACTCCTTCTATTCTTTCTCTGCTGCCCCTTCCTACTTCACTCAACTTCTCAGCAAAGTCTGCCTGATTCCCCTAGTGAGAAGGACCCTATTAGTAAACAGAACACTTACCTTGTTTTCCCCTAATTTTTTCCACTGCTTCCCAGACACTTTCTTGATGCCTCTGTTACACCCCCTCATCACAATTGGATTAACATGAGTAGCTGTGTGCAAAGAACACTTAACACCCCCCACCCCCCACCCAGAGGGCAAGCTTCTCCATGTCAAGAGCATGTCTCCGTCCTTGTATCATCCGTACACCTGCCTCTTCCTTATTACACTAGGTGTGGGCCAGTGCAATACCCGTAGAGTTTCTCGATATGGGGGGTTGGCGGTGCATTCTAAAATATATCCTCAGCAAATGCAAGGGGCCAGCTAGGGTTTGGTTTCTCTGTAATCAAAGAGGTCACAAGGGAAACATTTTGACAGATTTAAATATGTGAAGGAAAAAAAATCTTGGGAAAAAAATAGCATAGATTTTAAAAGAAAGCCATTTGAAAGTACTTATAGACTCAATTTTGAAAATACAGACCTCTGTCGAGTAAGTAGGTACATTGGCAATTTTTATAGGAAACAACGTTTTGGAACAAGTACGGAAAGCAACTCAGCTTAGGTAGATAGCTATTACAGTTAGCATTGCATAAGCTGATCGAATATCTTTATGAAGTGGTGTTGAGTAAATATATATATATAGAGAGAGAGAGGTCATGATGGATTAGGTAGAATTTATGCAGAAAGGACATATTACAAGGGTACACGCTCAAAAATAAGAATTAAAACAGCAGTGTGTTGCAGCCAAGGAAACAGTCAGAAAAACTAAGAGGCAGCCCACGGAATGGGAGAATATATTTGCAAATGACACTACAGATAAAGGACTGGTATCCAAGATCTACAAAGAACTTCTCAAACTCAATACACGAGAAACAAATAAACAAATCAAAAAATGGGCAGAAGATATGAACAGACACTTTTCCAATGAAGACATACAAATGGCTAACAGACACATGAAAAAATGTTCAAAATCATTAGCCATCAAGGAAATTCAAATCAAAACCACACTGAGATACCACCTTACGCCAGTTAGAATGGCAAAAATAGACAAGGCAAGAAACAACAATTGTTGGAGAGGATGTGGAGAAAGGGGATCCCTCCTACACTGTAGGTGGGAATGCAAGTTGGTACAGCCACTCTGGAAAACAGTGTGGAGTTCCCTTAAAAAGTTAAAAATTGAGCTACCCTATGATCCAGCCATTGCACTACTGGGTGTTTACCCCAAA
>NW_024425230.1:22926027-23151180 GCF_017311325.1 Ursus maritimus | reverse complement strand
ATAGCTAAATCGTGGAAGGAGCCGAGATGCCCTTCAACAGATGACTGGATTAAGAAGTTGTGGTCCATATATACGATGGAATATTACTCAGCTATCAGAAAGAACGAGTTCTCAACATTTGCTACAACATGGACGGCACTGGAGGAGATAATGCTAAGTGAAATAAGTCAAGCAGAGAAAGACAACTATCATATGATTTCTCTCATCTATGGAACATAAGAACTAGGATGATCGGTAGGGGAAGAAAGGGATAAAGAAAGGGGGGTAATCAGAAGGGGGAATGAAGCATGAGAGACTATGGACTCTGAGAAACAAACTGAGGGCTTCAGAGGGGAGGGGGGTGGGGGAATGGGATAGGCCGGTGATGGGTAGTAAGGAGGACACGTATTGCATGGTGCACTGGGTGTTATACACAACTAATGAATCATCGAGCCTTACATCGGAAACCGGGGATGTACTGTATGGTGACTAACATAATATAATAAAAAATCATTATAAAAAAAAAAAACAAAAACAAAACAAAACAAAAAAAGCAGTGTGTTGGAAGAATGAGATTGTGGGTAATTAATTGTTTTTCGTTGTTACTATTGGTGATATATGAGTAAAACTGGGGAGGAGGAACCCAAAGTGAAAAATCTCACCGAAAACATTATCAGTTAACCACACCTGTGATTCAGGCTCTTGGTTGAATGATGTAAAGACGGTACTTTTTTCCACCTGGGGTCAGCTTCCTCTTCATCTTTTGAATTTCGTATCATCATATTTTTTCAAAGAGATAAAAGTTCTCTGAAAAAGGATTTCTACTTCCAGCGATAGCAGACTAGTCCATTGCCAACTGTTCTTCCTATCAACATCAACTGGGTAAATGCTAAGAAGATACAACCTCTTGCAGTCACCCAAGAGCTATGCAGACAGTTGACCTGAGGGGCCAAGATCCTGGCAAGAAGGGAAGGGTGGGAGAGGGGAGCCTGGGAGGCACACTTTCCCCAGTAAGGCATCTGGAAGACAGCCACCACCGGAGCTGTGAGCAGAGCAGAAAGCTGCGGAGGGACGGCTGGGAAGCTGAGCAGAGCCTTCAGCAGCCTCACGGGGCTGGGCGGGAATGAATGTTCAGGGACCACCAGGCAGGACAGGCTGTGGTCAGCATCCTGGCTTTCATTTGGAGCTGGGGATAGACCAACACTCAACAACGCTAACCCCCCCCCCCCAGTTTTGCCTCATGGTAAGGGATCTTAACATGCTTCTGGTAGTAGTAACTGATGATAAGTGGACAAAAGAGAAGGAATGATGTAGAAAGATTTGAACCAAGTTGATCTCATTACACACAACACAACGTACACACACAGTTTACCTAATACACGCAGAGGGCACGCTCTGTTTAAGTGTACATGGAAACACTTACCAAAACTGACCATACTCTGTTGGGTCACAAGTTAACTCTCAACAAATTTTGAAGTGCTTGAGTTATACAGGATATGTTCTGAGATCACAGTAAATTACTGGCACAGCAGTAATACATATATAACTTTGAAAAAATCCCCCAAACATTTGGAAATTGAGTGATATACTTCTAAATAACCCATAGGCCAAAGAAGAAATCGCAATAGAAATTGTAAAATATTTTGTATCATATGCTAAGTGATATCTGACATCACTGTGCAGGATGTAGCTAATGCTGGGTTTGGAAGGGAATTTATGGCTTTAAATGCATATATTAGGTGAGTAGGAGGTCAGTTATTTGAGTGTTTATCTTGGGAAGTTGGAGAAAGAACTAAATTAAGGAAAGAATTCAGATAAGAGCAGAAACTAGTGAAATGAAGCTGAAGGACAGTTGAGAGGGTCAGCAGGGCCCAAAGTTGAGTCTGTACAAAGAATAATAAAACTGATAAACGCTCGGCAGTATTAATCAGGAAGAAAAAAGGCACAAATAACCAATATCAGAACTAAAAGGTACATCACTACAATTCCCACGGGCATGAAAATTCTCAACAAGGATACCTCTCAATCTAAAGATACACGATAAAAATGCCAAATTTTAAAACATTTTCAATAGCAACAAAAATGGTAGGACTACTTGAAGATTTTAACAGCTTTTGTCCTATTCTAAGATGGGACCCTAGATATATGTTTTAATTATATCTCGTCAACTTTGACTTGATAAAATACTCAATACAATTCTCACAGCATATAATGTCTGATAAACTTAGAATTTCGGCAGTTAGCTTTTAGGGAAAATAGGAAATCCCCGGAATTATTCAATACAGGAGCCTGAAAAGCTCAAGAGAATCTCTTACCCGGACCTCACCTTTAAGGTGGCAATGCCTGAAGATATTTAAGAGACGGTAGAACCCCAAACTTCCACAATCATCAATTAAACTGTCAGTACAGCCTTTTAATTTTTCGTATATATTTCTGGTGATAGCCCAAATGGCATTAAATCTTTACTGTGCTATGTGACTAATTTTGAACACCTCTGCAATTAGAACACAAAAGGAAACCCAGTTTAGATTTACAACCATTTAAAGAGCATTTGTCATGGATTATGTTTCCAAATTCTCGTTAACCACCTTGTGACATTATGAATTACAACCCATTATCACACTGTTAATCTAAGTGTTTACCTTGCTGAGACAGTGAAACGTTTTAGATCGGGAACTGTCCCTTGAATATTTTAAAATCTCACCCCCTCTGAGCACAAAGGACTGGACTAGCTCCCGTCTAGCTCAGCGGCCCTGAGGGAAGCAACTATAGAAACTGAGGTGAAACAGGTGAGCAATTTGGTGGACCCATGTCGAGGGCTCTAAAGCAAGAACCCGGCAACAAGGTTTTAGTTCTAATACGCAATTCACTGAGCTCTGCGTGTAATTGACTTGTGACCTTGGGTAAATCTCTTCCTCTTCTGGGCCTCAGTTTCCCCATCTGAGAACGGACAGTGATGGTCCAGGTGATCTCTGAGGGAGGGGCCTACCTGGGCTAAACATCAGGGCACATCCTCTGTTCGTGGAGGAAGCAGCAAGGATTTCGTCACTAGGGCTGGGAGAAGGAGCACCCAAGGGTACCTTGTTGGGACTTAGTTGGGCAGATCGGGGGATGTGGAAACAGGCCCTGCTTCCCTGTGTTTGAATGTGTTCATATACCATGCTGTGCTGGAATGTCATCGGGTAGCTCTAACCCCCCCCCCACCTTATCTACTTGAGAATGCTGAGTCCTGTAGGTGAGGAGAGGATCTGCTTGCCCCATAGTCTGAGGGGTAGCTGCATAAGTCAGGGTTCTCCAAAGAAACAGAAGGGGTGTGTGTGTGTGTGTGTGTGTGTGTGTGTAGAGAGAGAGAGATTTTAGGGAATTGGCTCACACAATTATGGAGGCTGACAAGTCCAAAATCCAATCCAAGGAAGACCCAAAGTTGCAGTTCAAGTTCAAAAGTCCATCTGCTGGCAGAATTCTTGCTCAGGGAGGCTGGTCTTTGTGCTATGGAGGCCTTCGATTGATTAGATGAGGCCCACCCACATTATGGAGGGAAGTAACATTTTACTCAAAGCCCACTGATTTAACTGTTAATCTCATCCAAAAACATTCTCACAGAACCATCCAGAATAATGTGTGACCAATGCAGGCACCATGGTCCATGTAATTGACACATGAAATTAACCATCACAAGTCCACCCCCTTGTCAACTTGGCACCCATACATATCTGATTAAACCACACTGCATCTCTGAATAAAGAGATGACATGTGATACAACTACCTGTCACACAACCAAAAACACACTAAACCTTCCCCCAGGGAGGGTGCACACTCCTCGGGTGATGTTTGCTCTTGTCCTTGTACCTCGTATCTTATATACTGCAATGTAAAGTTAGAAATACTTACACAATGTCATATGTCAACTCTACCTCAAACAGGCTGGGAAACAAAATTTAACACTTAAATATTATCCTGTGAAGTCACTACGTCATCTTATGTTACATGATACACGTACACAATCATATTCATAACAAGAAAGAAATACTCATTCCTGTAACTTGTTACCTAGTCACAGCCAGTGGTTATAACCACCTTCCTCCTCTACCCGTTTCATATGCCTTTGCTCTCCGTAAGCACCTCAGTTGGTCGTGGTTCTTTATCTGGTGGGAAGACCTGGACCTTCATTCGTGGAGGGGCTGGGCCACTAGTAGTCCTGCATGGGTTGTGTTGTTGTAGTTTTCCACTGACCTTTATTACAGGGCATGGTAATAGTAAGAGACGCCCTAAGAGGTCTCCTGTCAGACGTTCTCTTCCTTACTTCCGTTGTGGAGTGGAGATTTCCATTGGTGGTCAGAATCAGTTCCCCAGCCAGCACAGGAATTCCCTTCCTCACCTATTGATTTGAAAGTGTGAGGAGCCCAAAGTGGCCAGATGGCAAGTTTAATATCCACCCCAATGGAATCTTTGTTGTGTCTTCTTGGTAGAAGCATTCCTCCCTTTGCAACTAAGACCTCTGGGCCAAAAGAGCATAAGGGCATAGGGACAGGAAGCAAAAACGTTGCTAGTGAGACACTAGGGGTAATAGCGAGTGGGGCCACCCCCATTTCCATACCTTGATTCCTGGACCCGTGAATCCTGGCTATGGGAGACACAGCACCCTATACTGGACACTGATTCAGAGCATAGCTAGCCTTCTAGAGAACCTTGTCCAGGACCCCACTGCACTGATGTTGGGCCCGAGTCTTCGAATGCCCATTCCACTGTCTACCAAGCCGACTGCCTCAGGATGGTGGGGAACGTGGTAAGACCAGGGAATCCCATGAGCGTGGGTCATCGCCATACTGCATTTGCTCTGAAGTGAGTCCCTTGATCAGAAACAATGCGGTGTGAAACGCCGTGACGGTGGACAAGGCATCCCGTGAGCCCCTGGGTGGTGGTCTTGGTAGAAGTACTGCATTCGGGTTGTGTTGTACCCAGAGGCGGGTCTGTATCCAGAAGGAGCAGCTATTCCAGTAAGAGCAGAATCTACTGCCTACAAGATAACGTCCACACTCTGACCGACACACAAGGACCACCCTAGTCCCGCTCCTGCTTCCTTCTCCAGCCTCACCTGGCATTGCTGGCCCCCCGGATTCCCTGCTGGAGTCCCCCCCAGAGATACTTCCTCTTTCCTGACTTTGCCATCATCTTTAATAACCCTGGGCCTTCATCCGTCCACTCACTGATCCTTTTGTTCATATGTTCATTCCATCACTGAGGAGCCCCTGGCGAGCAGGACAGCATGGTCTTTGCAGAGAAGATGTGCTAAATAAGGTAACACATTAGTGAGCGATGGCTGCTAGGATAGGAAATATACAGGGTACCGGGACGGGACAAAACGCCTAATCCACGGCGTCCAGGGAGACTCCCTGAGAAGGAGACATTTAAACTGAAATCAGACGAGTGCACAGGGATCAGCCAGCTGGAGAAGTCAGAGGAGCGTTCTGGTGGGGGGGGGGACAGGATGTGTGAGACCCTGTGGGCAAGAGTGCTGTGACGAATTCCAGAAGCCAAAACAAGGGCAGCAAAGCTGGAGTGAGAAGTGTGCAGGAGAGGGGATGACTGAGGCTGGGGACCTGTGCATGGATCTTAGAGGTGTCTAGTAGGAGCAACAGAAGAATTTGTGAATCATTGGCCCTGGACGGTTGGGGGCAGGGGACGTTGTGCAAGAACGTCTCCAGGTTTTTGGCTGAGACAACTAGGTGGAAAGCATTTTTGTAGCAACTGAGATGTTCCCCGTTCACTCCTGAGCCTGGGAAGTATCTGTTGACTCGATCAGTGAGTGAATGGGAAAATGAGACTAGTTGGGGAGGAAGACGAGATGATGCGTTTGGTTTTGGATGCGGTGGGCTGCAGGCCGCTGGGGGATGTCAGGCGCAGGATGGACGTGCAGGTCCGAGCTGCAGAGAGCAGCCCAGGCAGAACCTCTGCGAGCACTGTTGCCTCTATATGGCGGGAACAACTGTGTCTCCCCTGCCTCCAGTCCCCGCGGAGAATCAAACGACAGGAATTGCAGGGAGACCACCATGTGCTGGAGGGAAGGGTTTAGACTCGGAAGCAGACAGGCCTGGCTCGAATCTGAGCTTGGCTCTTTACAAGCCGTGTGACCTTGGGTATGTCACGGAGCCTTGGGTTTTCATGCTCGGAATGGAGGTGATGCCCCCTCTCCACAGGTTACTGTGAAGCGATACGGAGCTCCCTTTGTATCCGGTATAGAGAAAGGGCTGGAAATGTCAGCCATCACTGTCATTGTCCTGCAATGTCCTTAGTCCTGGCATTTCTAAGTCCTTTGAGGAGGTGTCACTTTGAGTTTCTCTTCCCTTCACCCAGCCAACGCGTCCTGTGTGGCATTCCCACCACCTCCTGGGGCTTCCCACCTTTATCCCTCCCATTCTAGTAGAAAGTACTACTTTCTCCCTCCCGTCACTAGCCCCCAAACATGGTAAAACCTGTGTTGGCTTCAGGTCAGTGTCCCCTGCAGCACCAAAGGCATTCAAAGTCCAGGTTGTAAAGCCAATAAGGATGACTTTCAAACACCCACCTCGTGGCTGGGTGACCCTGGGAACTCGTCGAACCTCTCTGAACCCTGGTTTCCTTGTCTGTAAAACGAGAGCACTGACAGTGCCTGCCTCTCAGGCTTGCAGGAAGGAGCAAAGAAGGCTGTGGGAAGGCCGTTTTTCAGGGTATCTCGACTCACCGGGGCGGGTAAACAAGGAATTGTTTTGTTTACTGAAAACGTGGCGTTCGGCATGTGCCATCAAACCCTGTTCTCCTGTTGGGCCGCAGCGCCCTTGATGGCATGTCCTTCAGGTTCTCTAACTTCTCAGCTATTTCTTTGGTTCGTCCTCTTTGTTGTTGTTGTTGTGGCTTTAAACAATCTTATTTCAGTTTTTTAAGACTCCATTTTGTTCCTTGAAAAATGTCAGAATCTGAAAGCAGCTGCCTGGGTTGGAATTCCAGCTCTGCCCTCACTAGCTGAGAGCCGGGGGCAAGTTACTTAACCTCTCTGTGCCCCTCGTTTTGTCATCTGTTAAATGGGGATAATGACGGTGCCTACCCCGCAGGAGTGTTGCTACAATTAAAGCACTAGGAGAGTGCCAAGCACCCAAGCAAGCGTTATGTAAGTTGTGCTATTGGTATACCCAGTTCAGAGCTCCTCTCCTGCTCTCCCCTAGGCAAGGCTAGACCTGCGGTTTTGTCTGCTTGCAGTTCTGCTTGGTCTCTCTCATTCTCTTTCCCTCTCCTTCCATCTTCCCACAGGGCCCGCGCTGGGGCCTAGAGGAAGACGTGGAAGACAGCTGTCCCCCCACGTGGCCCAGCAAAGGAGACATCACTCCTACCCAGCAGTAACATGCCCTCTGTGGCCTTGATGCTGGCAGGGGGTGCCTTCAGGAGGGCTCCTTCCTGGGCATCTCCTATCACCATCGATGGTCCCTTTAGATTTTGGGCCTGTATCTTCCTGCCCAGCTCACAGCATCCTGGTGCATATCTGATGCTCCACTCAGTGTGGTCCCTGGCTCTCAAATGCTCCTACCCCCAGCAGGCCAACTCTTAGACCCACGGGCACATGCAGACTCAACCTTCTGCTGCAGCTGGGACAGAAACTCCAGGCCAGGGACCAGGGGATGGGGATGTGGGTCCTGCCCCCTCTCTGTCCACAGCTCCCACCATGCAGCTCACCCCAGGGCTGCTCCCCCGCTCCCTGGGCACTGCTGTGACAGGCTGGTCAAGGGGTTCATTGGTCCCTGCATGAGTCAGGTGCGCACAAGAACCCCACCCACCAGGTCTGTGTTCCTCCAGGCCTTCCCGTATAGCCAGTGTTGGGGGTTTGGGGGGGAGGGGGGCTGCCACCCACACTTTCTGCTCAAGTGGTTTCCCCATCAGCCCTAGGCCACGGTTCTCCGATCTAGAAGGCAGGCCCCTTGACCCCTTCCTTTCCGAGCTGCAGCCTGTGCTTTACCAATTCAGGTACATGATACCTAACAGCGTCCTATGATACATGATTATTAATTTTAAAAAGGAGGGGAGGAGTTACATTGCTTTTAAAGTGTATTTGAATAAGTGAGTGAACAAAAAACAAGTGAAAAAACCAGTATTACAAATACAGTAAGAATGTAACAAAGTGGCAATAACTAGTAGAATAACAATAAGATACGATAAAGATAATAATTTTGTAAATGACCTTTAAAGAAAAGCCTTTCTTTATCGTTAAACAATTTAGAACGAGCTGCCGTATGAAGCCACTGTTTTTGTAAATCCAGCACGGTCAAATGCTGGCAACTCCGTATGGGTCCACCTAATGCTTAACTTTTACTGTGGGTCAGGTGTTGTTTCACAAGCTTCACAAGTACTCAGGGAAGCCTCATGGATCCTATGAGAAAAGGATTCTCATTGCCATCCAGGCTGCATCTTCCTACTGCAGAAACTCACCAAAGTCACACGCCTGGGAAGTGCCAGCGTCCGAGGTCAAACCCGTGGAGACTGGCTCCGGAGGTCAGGCCCTAAACCAAGGCATTATTCTTCAAAAGCAGCACTCCGATGGGCAGTTAGCTTCCAACCTAGTCCTTTGCCACTTTTATTCCAAATTCGGGGACAGACGATGGAACCACATCCGGGAGGGCAGAGCCTCTGGGCTTGGCAGCAAACAGAGCCCCGGGCAGAAGCAACAAGGCACAGCTCCCCCGGGGCAAACGCGGTTCAGCAGATACAGTATCGTTTCCCTCCAGGAACACCTTTCTGTCCATGTGCTCCTTGTCAGTTTTCCCATCAGGAAAATGGGCATGTTCCCTATGCACGCATGGCAGTGGCTGCAAGAACTAATTAGCACCTGAAATGGGTGTGAAGATCGCCAGCTAGGGGTGCTATAATAGGGGCAAAGGATTCTCGCACCAATTCCAGTTTTGCATCCTGTGGCCCGATCCTCTCTGGGCAGGAGGTGGTGCCCCGTCTTGTTGAGATCTGATCTCTCAACGCAACCATGTGTTTTCTTTCGTCCAAATGACTGTGCTCATCTCAGGAGCAGCCTTTAATTTTCTTCTTGGAACCAAGGACCATCCTTACTTACAGCAACAAAAGGTCCCTAGGACGGTGAGGTAAGATTTGAATTAAGATAGCTTGGCGTATTCCACTCCCTGGCAATTAGCGGGCAGGAGGTTTTCAGGAGCACCCACTCTGTTAAGAGCACCCTTTGTCTCAGGACTCCCTGTCTATCGCGCTGCCCGTCGCCCTGGTTCGGCAGCCCCGAGCGGCTGGCTGTCTGCGGGGTGATAAGACGCGGACGTCGCCGCTGGGACCTCGGAGGGCGCAGCCTGATGGGGAAAGCCGTGTGGCTCTCAGACCTCGGTCTGCAGCGCTGGCATCAGATCCAGAGGGGCTGGCTCCCCAGACGGCCGTTTCTCCCATGTCTTCCTGACCCTCACCTGCCTTTTGGCCACTGCAGTTCATTAGTATCTCTCTCGGGAGAAGAGAGAAAAGGAAAGCAGAGCCAACTTTTGCTTGTCCGTTTGGCTCCTCGTCAGCAGCTCTGGTAAATGTGTAATCTGATGGAACCACGGTCCAAGATGAGAATTTGGACTCCTTCCCTCTCTCTGCCCCTTGCCAGGCATGTGAACTCCTGTTGAGGCTTCAAGTCCCAGCCTTCCCCAAGGCCCCCAGGCAAAGTCAGAAGTTAGTCACTCCCTCCCTGGCTCCTGAGCCCGTCTCCAGCACTGGGGAGCACTCAGCACACCGTGCGGGAGATCCGCGGGCCCCGTGGTCTTCCTTCAGCTCCAGCCCCGCAAGTCCTGGGCCCAGGGCTTGGCACATGACTGCGGTGGGAAAACGCGTGCCGAATGAACACACGAACCCGAGCAGACCTTCTTTCCCCTTTCCTCGGAAAATCAAGAGTTAATGCTTTGACGGTTTTTCATTGGGGGTTTTTCTGGGTATCTGTGCGTGCACATGTGCTCGTTTGTTGTTTTTAAGAAAACTACGTGGCAGAATTTCTAGAATCCTTGATTCACCTCATTCATGCAACAAATGTTTATTGACTATGTGGGATGTACCGGTGCCGTTTTAGGCGCTGGACAAACAGACAAACCCCCTGCCCTTGGGACGCTCACATTCTAGGGACGGTATCCTTTCTCAGGTACTGACTCTCCCCCATAATTTCTGGCTTTATATTCACATCTCTAGTCCTTTTCCCTAAAGACAATGAACCATCCAATAAGTCCACCCAGGGTAGCACTAGGTGAAGCGGCAGGCACCTCTTTTTGCCCTTTTGGGGGCCCCCGAAAATCCACGCTGGTAAGTAAAAAGCTCTTTGGGAGACCAGATGTCAGGGGGAGGCAGCCAGGGGAGCAGGGGCAGGTGGCAGGACAGGGAAGGCTGGTCACCCCCAATGCCCACTGGCCGCCAAAGATACTTGGGCCTCCCCAGGAAAGACTTGGGGCCTTCCTGATGTCTGGGCCTGAGCAGGGCGGCAGAACAGGAGACTAACCCACGACCACTTCCGCCTGAGTCAGGACTTTAAGGGGAAGAACACTGAGTTTATCTAAAGTGCTGTGAATTCCCACAGCCTTCGGCAGACCCATATTCCAGCGTAAGCACAGAAACAAATTCTACAGCCAAGTGGATAACTGGTGATGAGCCACAGGTATGTATTATCACGACCGTTGCTTTCCCCGAGAATTCTGTCTGCAAGGGGAGGGGATCCGCCCCACAGATGTGACGGTTGGCCAACTTTTTAGCAACTGCTTTTAGTGCTTGGTACCGACATAGGGACTGGCAGAGAGGTCACTTTGCACAGTCCAAGTGCATACTGCTCGCACCTACAGGAAGGGGGACGCTACAGACCAGGCGGTCCCTCTGGGTCGGCCATTCTGAGGATCGGCTTTGAAACAACCAGAGCCATGATTATAAAGGGAGATCTTTGTGTGGACGGGAAGGCAATAGTGTTTTGATGAGCTGGAGTGATGATTGAAGTCATTTTGGCTTTCCTGGTGTCTGGGTGGGAAAAGAACAGGTGCATTCCTCTGCCAAAAATGACAGCCTATGAGTTCTATGGACGCCCCGGGAGACAGAGTCCTTCTTGCCATCCATGAATTCCTCAGAGGCTGGGAGGTCTGCAGGGAAAAGCCCTGGGGAGGGGGGGAGGGGCAGAGCTCTCCAAGGCCTGGTTTCTAAGCAATCAGTGGGAACAGCGGTTGAGAAATACTTCTCCATCTGCCCAGCCATATTCGCCCACGAGAACTATCTGCTTCAGAGCAGTATTGGCTGCTCTTGGCCAACTGAGGGATTGTGGGCACACAGAGGCTTTCCTGACAAGGCCTCCTGGCTTCATCTACCCTGTCTCTGTCTTTGCCTTGTGTCTGTCTCTTTCCAAGTGACATCATGTGCGGCTGGGTGTTTCTTCTCCTAGAAATGGGTGTGTACACACGTGCACACGTGCGCCCATGAGCAAGTACCCATGCACATCTCCCCATCTTTCATCAGAGCAGGCAGGACTCTTGCAAAGGGTTTCTCAGTGAGTTTAGGACATTTGGAGAAAATCCACTCTCGGGGCATTCTATAAATGGGAGAAGGGCAGGTGGGAGGCCTGAGGGGGTAGGTTGATGGGGGGGGGGCACTGCTGCAGGCTGCCTTGGCCCCTGGAAAGCCAGACCAGGAGAGAGAGAACCTGGTGACTAGACACGGTTCCCCAAATGGCGTGCATGCAGCTGCGTTCCAAATGACTCGAAGTGACACGGAGCTCAACGTCTGCACTCGGGCACCCTGGGACCGCTCAGCCTGTTGCCCCATCCGCGGGCGCACGGCGGGTGCAGGGAAAGGGAGTTCCCGCCCGTCCGTGCTGTTCAGGGGCAGATGTCGCAGGCAACTCGGCAGGGAGCTGACACGCATCCCACGGCATGACACCTGCGGCGTGAGGTTCTCAGGAAGGGCTGAGTGTGTGCGTGCATGAGGTCACTGAGCTCTGTGGCTGCCTAACCAGCCTCGGCCTGCGTCGCGGTGACACACATCTGCTGACTGGACGGATCAGTGCCTCGCACTGTAGGCCGACGGGTGGGCCATGCTTGAAAGCCTCCTGGCATGTGCCCCTGCCTGCATTTTTCACTCTTGACTGAAAGCATGTGCTGTGCACAATCAGGACAGTGTTCGCATGTGGGTCCGAGGCGGCTTCCTCCACATCTGGCTGAGGCTGGCTGAGTCGCTTCCCCCGGGAGGGTGGCTGCCAGCCCTGTGACATCTGGAGAGTGGCAGGAAGTGTCTGGATTCATCCCAGAATGATTTTTATCTCCACATGCTTTTCCAATTTCATCAGGGCCTCCGTGCTACATTCCGAATGACATGTCCACATTTGCCACGGACCGGAATGACAGATGGAGAAAAATCATCTCTGACCCTTGAAAGCCGGTCATGTTCTAGGAGGTAAGCGCTTTGGGGCACAGAAGGTACTGTAGGAACGGGGCCCAGAGATGGCTGGAAATATATAAGTTACGTACGTTGCAGCTTCTGGAAATAAACGCCCCCCTTCCCAAACTACTGGTTTATGGAAGCAATGAAAAGGGCATTTAAAATTTTAATTTTTCTTTCGTGTTAAGGCATAACTTGCATCGAGTCAAATGCACAAATCTTAAGCATATGCCTTGGTGACTGTGTAGTTTTCACACATGCACAAACCCCGCAGTGCCACCACCCAGACCGAGGGGTTAGGACACTCCCAGCTCTCCAGAAGGCTCCCCGTCTTCCCCTCCCTGTCAACAGCCCACTGTGCACATCCCCACTGTTCCAGTCTCTCTGTCACCACACAGCAGTGGAAGAGGCATTTTTCTTTTAGGGTCTTGCTGCTTCACAAATACACACCAGACACAAACAACAGCAGTTTTGTAAATTGCCACAGACTTGCACAGGGGGCCCGAGTCAAGGTTCAGATTAAGGGATTTTGTGACACCCATATGCCACGGCACGTGGGGGTCCTCCCAGAGCCGATGTTTCATAATCGAGGAGGGGACACTTTGTCTCTGGCCATGGGGGAGAACTCTCAGCTTGCTTTCACTTCTGAAGCCCTACGGGGGCCTCGCGGCTGAGCCCGTGCACCTGTGAAGGGACAGCCACACGCCCCCAGGCTCTCCCCGCGCTGAGGGACACCCAGGCCTCGGGCCCAGAGCCCCGGCTCCCCTCCTTGCGGCGCCTCTCCTGGGTCTTACTCCCGTCCAGGAATGAGGACCTGGTTGGAGCCAGCTCCTCTCCAGAGAAAACGCTTAGTCAGACCCAGAGCTAGTCGCTGCAGGCCCCACACTGTCCTCAGGAAATACCAAGAGAAAGGGCCGCAGGAGAGAGGATGAACCCCTTCTGAGTATTCCAGTGCCCGGAGCTCCATTCTGCAGCCGTGCGCGGTTGACTTTGCCCGGCCAGCTGCCCTCTCTCAGGAGTAGCCGTCACCACGAGGACCTGTCCTGTGGGACGCTGGCCTGCACACCTTTCCTGGAGGGTTGGACTCTTTACCACTCTACTTTATGTTTCGATTTGAGGGCAACCACTTGGAAGGATTTTCTGTCACATTTGGGGGGCAGGAGAAGGGGGCACTAGGCACAAGAAGGCTAATGGAAGAGTGCAGACAAGAGCTGTTTTTGCCTGGGTACGACACTGACCGTCAGTGGGACCTGGACAGGCCACAGCGTCTCTGCCCTCTGCTCCCCATCTGCACGATTCAGGCCACTGATTAAGAAAGACTAAAGGCAAAGCTGTTTTGCTCAGAGCAGGGGTGGCGGAGGCCTGCAGGAAATGTGGCTGCTAGCGGTGTGGGGTTTTGAATGAGTGCTTTCCTTAGCTTCTCTGACTGTAGAACGAGGAGCTGAATTTCCTCACACTCCCCTGAGGGCCCTGGGTGTCTGTCCATGCTGACGACTGGAGGCCCTCAGCTGCCCTAGAGAAGAGGTTCCTTCCATGAGCGCTCGGGGCAAAGGGCACGTCCGATGGGTCACCACACCTGCACTCACAGGAGGACGTGGACAAAGTGGAACTTGGTAGATAACTTTGAAAACCCCGGGTAGGAGGGAGGTAAGGTGCTTTTCCATGTGAGGAAGGTGGACTTTTCCTTCTTCGTGGCCAAGTTCACTGTCTGTGGAGGCCAACTGTGAGCACAGCGACGTCACACAGACTCACGGTGTTTGGGGAGCTGGTGTTTTGCAGAACCAGAACATATCCCGGGAGAGCACACCTAGGGGGGTGTTCTTTCTTGCTGCATCGTGGGGCCCTCCCTGTCAGACCGAGCAGCCCCTGCCAGCATCCAGTCTGCACAATGGTCTCTGGTCACGGGGCTGCCGTTCGCCTTGTCCAGAAATGTTCTAAGAAGGCTCTTTTTCAGGACTTTCAAGATAGTAGGAAGAATTACTTTGTTTGGTCTTTTTCTCAATTGGGCTGGTCTCATCCAGGCACCTCCTATGACTGAGAATTGAGTTCATTGTAGAAAAAGTGCCACACGCAACTTCCAGAAGAATCAACCAGGGGTGTGTGTGTGGGTGTGTGTGTGTTTCCTCTAATGCAAACGCTCTACACCATGGAGCGTTCTGATGCCCACGTCCCTTCTGGACACTGAGGCCCTCAGCTCTCAGGGGAGAGAAAAGTCTCTCACGCGTGCTGTTTGAACCTCGTCTTTTGTCCTCACCTTGGATTTACATCACCCAGGTGTCCTTTTCTGGGTCCTATGCTGTGCGTATTTGACACAGACTGTATGGGGAGCCCCCCCCCCGTTTGTGTGGTTGTCATAGCAATAGTGATGGCTGTATCTCTGTACCCGCAGGTGCTCAGAGTATACACTGAAAGCACATTGTCATTGGCACAGTTCATATAGCACAGGATAGCCCCGTCCTGCTGGCTGGCTACTGCACAGACCGTGCACACACAGCACAGACACCCCCTGCATAGCCCTAGCAGGGCCACGTCTTTGTGCCACACACACCTTGCCCAGAAACTCTTTCCCTTCAGCAGCCCTCCTCCCTGACCGCCACCATGGCCAAGAGGGGTTTTTCGGTGAAGGGAACAATTTCCAGGCCGAGAACAACTTGAAAATGTCTGCCCCACCGTGCAGACATCATCGGTTTCAGCGGGCTTCCTGTGGCAAGGCCTTTCCAGGAATTTACTGCTTAACTATTTCACAGCCACGCCATGGGGACTGCTATAGTATTAAAATGGCTGGGGACTGCACTGTCTGGGGCCATCCCTCGCCCACCTGCGTCCCCAGGGGTGTGGGACAGTGACTTGCACGTGTAAGAGATGTTCCGTGGATGAATGGATGAACTTGGCATCTTTGAACTTAAACCAAGTCTCTACTTCTGGCATACTCATCTATGATAAAATAAGCTTGGGTTCAAAAGAAAGCTGCATCTGAAGTGAGGTTTCCTTACAGGAGAAAAAAATTGCCATGCATACATTTTAACAATGGGGATGCTTGAATGAAGATGTGTTTCCCACCCCTGAGATTCCTCAAATCATTTTTAATGAGGTGGGTTATCTATAAATAATGTCAACCTCTGTGACTCTCCTCCTCCCATCTCCTCCCCCTGAGATGTCCTTTTATCCACCCCAGCCCCAACTTTGAGTATCTAATTATGTCTATTATCCAAGACCCACATTCCAAGAAGCCCCCCTTAATATCCCCGACTCCCTTCATTAAAGTATCTCTGTGGCTTTTACAGAGTTCTACCCTGCATTCCAGCCACGTGGATCCTCGCCCAACCCTCTTAATCTGTGTTCTGTAGAAAACTCCTGGAGAGTAGGACCAGGCTCTCCCCCAAGAGATTTTTTTTTAATTAAGGTATAATTGACATATAACATTATCAAGAGCTTTGCGCATCACAGGCAGGCAGTGAATATGCAGGAATGAAAAGTTCCAATGGGATCCCTTTTGTGATTCAGAAGTGATTCAGATTAACTTTTTGGGAACACGGATTTCGATTATTACCACCTTCCGTTTCCTCTTTTGCGTGTCCAAAAATTAAGCTATGGAAAGTAGTCCGCACGTTCGCTTGTCAATCTTTACACATATATATCATAAAACTTATCTTTGCGGGTCCCTTGTTGGACGATTTATAATAGCCCAAAGCTGGAGACCATCCAGATGCCCATCACTAGCAGAATGGAAATAAATTGTAGGATTTCACACCCTAGAATACTACAGGGCAATTACAATGAGCAATCTACCACTATAGGCAACCATTTGGCTACATCTCATTAACACGATGTTGAGTACAAGAAGCCAGGCACAAGTATAATCCCACTTAGGTAAAGTACAGTAAGAGACAACACTACTGTTTGCTATTAGAGGTCGAGATAGTAACTTCCCTTGGAAGCATAAGGATTGAAGGAGAACAGGAGGGGAGGTTCTGGGGTGCTGATAGTAAACTGTTTCTTGGTTTGGGTGCTGATGTTCAAGTTTTCAGTCTGTAAAGATTTGCTGCGTTTTCACCTGTGACACTGTTACCTCTCCGGGCATATCTCTGCCACCTGCACTGTCTCTGGAGAGACCTTGGCCTGGATCCTTCTTTCCATGTCAAGGATCAAAAGGTATCAGGAATTGGGGCACCCGGGTGGCTCAGTCAGTTGAGCATCTGACTCTTGATTTCCACTCAGGTCATGATTTCAGGGTCGTGAGATCGAGCCTTGCGTCAGGATCCACACTGGGTGTGGAGCCTGCTTGAGATTCTCTCTCTCCGCTTCTGCTGCTCATGCACTCTCACTCTCTAAAAATAAATAAACAAAAATAAATAAACGAACAAAAGTTATCAGGAATCAAGCTCCACCACGATGGCAATGTACCTGTGTATTAGTTATCTATTGCTGTGTAACAAATTACTCCAAAACCCAGTGGTTTTAAAGAGCAGCCATTTATCATCTTGGAGCTTCTGTGGGTCAGGAATCAAGGAGGAACTTAGCCAAGCAGTCCTACTCAGATTGTCTCATGAGGTTGTAGGCAAGATGTCAGCAGGAGCTGCAGTCACCTGAAGGCTTAACTGGGTCTGTAGACTCCACTCCCAGTATGACTTAGTGACATGCCTGTGGGAAGGAGGCCTAAGTTCCTCACCATGTGGATCTATCCATAGGACTTCTTGAGTGTCCTCACAATATGGCGGCTGGCATCCCCCAGAGCAAGAAGAAGGAGTGCAAGGAACAGCCTCAATGATATTTATCACTTAGTCCCCAAAGTCCCACATCATCTTTCCAGCATATTCTATTTGTCAGAAATGAGTCATGAAGTCCAGCCCACACTCCAGGGGAGGGGAATTCATATCCACCTCGTGAAGGAGAAATATCAAAGAGTTTGTGGATATGTTTTTTAAACCATCAAAGTCCATCTCCAAAGCACAAATTATTTACATTCTTCCCGTATGTAAAAGACAGTCATCCCCTTCCAAGGCCACCAGAATTCTCACCCATGTGAGCATCAGCTCAAATCCCAGAATCACATTATCTGAATCAAGTTCAGGCAGATGAAGCTCCTTGGGTATAGTCCTTGAATACGTTTCCTCTCACCATGAGCTAAAGATAACAGTTATGTGCACCACCCCCCCACAACACACTCACCCAACAGACAATGATGGAACAGGCACAGGACAACCACCGTAGATGCACTGTTCGAAAGGGGGTGAAGGAGGAGGCACCCCGAAGCCACTAGCCAGTAGCAATCCTGAAATGCAGCTGGGCAAATGTTGGACGTTCCCTGAATCCTAGTTGGGAGTGGTACTCATGGCTCTTGGTTCCACCTCTGAGTGTGTCTGTCCTTTTCCATGAAAGGGACCTGTGTTTGTAGCTGCGTGATTTTGTTTGCTTCTTGCCAATGGAATTCTGGGAGTCCAAAGACCTCTTTTCATGTTATACTATCTCTTTCCATTTCAGACTATATGTGATTTTTTTATCTTTTTTTTTTTTTAAGTAGGCTCCATGCCCAACGTGGGGCTTGAACTCACGACCCTGAGATCAAGAGTCACATGCTCTACCAACTGAGCCAGCCAGGCGCCCCTCCTCAAATGTGATTTTTTTAAACGGAAGTGAACCTGAGGTACAGAGCCTCTCTCCTGAGACACAGGCTCTGAAGTGAATGTCTGCTCTATTTCAAACTGTTGTGTGGCCAGCACACCCAACAGTCTTTCAACCTGCCACTAACATGCCCATGAAAACATAGGGAAAGATGTATTTTTTAATTCACATTGCTGAAAACGAAGACACGTCTTGTCCCAAGGAAAAGACAAAATCTCAGAGAAACCGATATTAAACAATAAGGCGGACAGAGCAAAAACTTCATGAACTCACTCTCTTTTTTTTAGCTCAGGGAATGATCTGGTTTCACTTCTCAAAACAGAGACCAACAGAATAAAAGAAAGGGAGATATCTGTAGCTTCCTTATATCACTAGAAAACCAGGCAGCTAGACCTCGACCTTTTGGGCACTATGCCTGCCCCACCTGCCCCAGCCAGCGTCACCATCTCCACACAGAGAAGGGCCACCCTGGCAGAAGGAGGCCAGGCACATGGTGACAAATACTGGATATCCTGAGATGGGGTCCCCGCAGGTGAAGCAAGCTGGGTAGTAGGGCATGCTGGGAATTGTAGTTTTTGTGTTCTACAGCACTTCAGAGGATGAAAGAAACAAGCCCAAGCACAGGGAAGTTACGATGAGCCCCAACACTAGCAAAAAGAGGTGAGCTTCTCAATAAAATACAATTAAATACAAATGCGAACATCTTTTTCTTGAAGAGAATGTACATTTTGAAGAAGAATCTGCATCTGAAACCCCCAGACTGAACCTATAAACGAGAAACAAAGGAGAGGAGTATTTAAATATCAACTGACTATAAACCCTAACAATGAAAGAAGTGTGGACGAAGGAAGATTTTGGAAGACTAGCAATTTATGAAATCAGAACCTGGATATATATGTTTCAAGACACTAGACTTGGGCTGGAGGAATTCATCCACCTAGAAAAGCCAAGAAAGTGTTACAGTGTTACTAGTGGTTCTCGAACAAGTATGCATTGGAATGACCTGGAAAACCTGTTAAAACACAGTTTCTTAAGCTCCACCCCCCCCCAAGGGGTTATAATTCAGTGGGTCTGGGTGAGACCTGAAAATTGGCATTTTGAACAAGTTCCCAGGTGATGCTGAAGGTCATAGGACTCCATTTTCAGACCCACTGAGGTACTAGAAAGTGTATTATAAAATTGCAATGATTGATGAATGGATAAAGAAAATGTATATCCATACAATGGAAACTATAAAAAGGGAACAACGTACGGATCCACCCTACAACGTGGATGAACCTTGGGAAACATGCTGCTCAGTGAAAGAAGCCAGACACAAAAGGCCACGTATGTATGGTTTCACTTACATGAAACATCCAGAATAGGAGAATCCATAGAGACAGAAAGCAGATGAGTGGTTTTCAAAGGTTGGGATAAGGAGGAATGCGGAGGGATGGTAATGGTATGGGGTTTCTATGGGGGGGGGGGTGATGAAAATGTTTAGGAATCAGACAGTGATGATAGTTCACGACCTTGTGAATATGCTAAAAACCACCGAATTCTACATTTTTAAATGGTGAATTATATGGTATACAAACCAGATATCAAATTTTAAATGTAACCATAAAGCTTACCAAAAGAAAATATAAGTGGCTTTCCATGTATTCTTGGGGTAAAGATCGACACCAAAAATGAAAAGATTATAGATTTGACTCCATGTGTCTAAAAAAAAAAAAAAAAAAAAACCTCGAAAGATAAAGAGCAAACTTCAAAACACTATTTGCAACAAATACGGTAGAGTCAATAACCTTATTCTTTCAGACTTTACAAATTACTACAAAAGAGAAAGACCAACACCTACAGAAAAGTGGACTAAGAACTGGGAGTTCTTAAAAGCTGAAATACACATGGCCAGAAAATGTACTTAAAATATGCAATCCAATTACCTATCAAAAATAGAAGTTAAAACTAAGATACTTTTTTTGACTAAAAAATCGGGAAAGAATTTTAAAAAACAAACTTTGGTAGATGAGAGTCCAGACTTCCTGGAGGGGAGAGGGGCAATCTGGCAATGTGCATCTCAAACCTTTAAAGTGTACGTATCCTTATGTATCCTTCGATCCTGCAACATCACTTACATGATTTTATACTAAAGAAATAGTTAAGGGGCACCTGGGCGGCTCAGTTAAGCGTCTGACTCTTGATTTTGGCTCAAGTCATGATCTCAGGGTCGTGAGACTGAGCCCCGCGTCAGCTCTGTGCTGGGCGTGGAGCCTGCTTGAGATTCTCCCTCTACCTCTGCCCCTCCCCTGCTGAAACAAGAAAGGAAGGGAGGGAGGAAGGGAGGAAGAAGAGAAGGGAAGAGAAGAGAAGGGAAGGGAAGGGAAGGGAAGGGAAGGGAAGGGAAGGGAAAGGAAGGGAAGAAGGAAGGAAGGAAGGAAGGAAGGAAGGAAGGAAGGAAGGAAGGAAGGNAGGAAGGAAGGAAGGAAGGAAGGAAGGAAGGAAGGAAGGAGAAAGAAAGAAGGAAGAGGGGCGCCTGGGTGGCACAGCGGTTAAGCATCTGCCTTCGGCTCAGGGCGTGATCCCGGTGTTCTGGGATCGAGCCCCACATCAGGCTCCTCCGTTATAAGCCTGCTTCTTCCTCTCCCACTCCCCCTGCTTGTGTTCTCTCTCTTGCTGGCTGTCTCTATCTCTGTCAAATAAATAAATAAAATCTTTAAAAAAAAAAAAAAGAAAGAAGGAAGAAAGGAAAGAAAAAGGAAGGAAGGAAAGAGTTAAGAGTGCATCCAAGCAACTCTCCTTCAGGTAGTTGATCAACAACCTTGTTTAAGATTTCCAGCATCAGAAAGGAGCTGTGTGTGAAGCAGTAACAGTTGTATTGAAAGATGGTCCAACTATCAAATGAAATGGTCCTCAGCCATTAAAAACGATGTTGTAGAATGAGTATTTGCTGCCGTGGAAAGATGCTCGTGATATGCAGTCAGATGGAAAATACAGGTTACAAAATTCTGTCTCTAGTCAGCCAAGTGTTTTGGGTTTTTTTTAAGCTGTGTCTGTGATGTGAAATACCCAGAAAGCCGTACACCTGGGGTTACAGAAGGTGTCTCTGGGTGATGAGAATAAGATGGGTTTTTTTTTTTCTGATTTTTCTGCAAGTACCAGGCAGTGCTTTTGTAATAAGGAAACAATTTGCACTTTTCTAAAGGAATGTAATGTAAAATTGAGGGGACACTCCATTTTCCACGATGACACTCTGATGCACAGGAAATGGAAACCAACTGCAGAATGAGGCAGAGACACCTAGGGGCCCCACTCTTCCTGCCGGAGTCTGCAATAAGATTCCCTCTGTGGTGTTCCTCCTGGAAAAGGACACGATCCTGCCAACCAGAGGCGCTCTGCCCTTGAGGAACCTTGGTAACTTCTAGGAGAAGGGGCTCCTTGATGACCCTCAGACGTTCTTCGAGAACGTTTTATTTCCCTAAGTATTTTATCTGGGAGAGAATTCAGAGACCCCACATCACTGAGCAGGTAAGGACATCAGACTTGAACACCTTAGTGGGCACTGCTTGCAGGCTCCACGCCAAGTATGTCCTGTGTATACTTAATCCTCAGGGCAACTCAATATGCTAGGTACTATTATTATCCCCACTTTAGAATGAGAAACTGAGGCACAGAGAGATTAAGCCACTTGCCCAAGCTCCCAATATTCAAATCCAAGCATTCTGGCTATAAGTCTTTTTTTTTTAGATGTTATTTGTTTATTTGAGAGAGAGAGAGCACGCGCACATGAGCAGGGGGGAGGGGCAGAGGGAGAAGCAGACCCCCCTGCTGGGCAGGGAGCCTGACTCAGGGATCGATCTGAGGACCCTGAGATCATGATCTGAGCCGAAGGCAGACACTTAACTGACTGAGCCACCCAGATGCCACTCTGGCTATAAAGTCCTATAAGACTTTTTAGTCTCTTTAGCAGTAACTTGATACTTCTGGGTCCAAGCAAACATCTTGCTGTTGTCATTTGGGAAATTTTACCTCCTCAGCAGGCTATGATCACTCTTCCTGAGAGGGTCCGAATAGTCCTAGAAACATCTTGCATCATCTTACTCCATCCACTCCTGATTCCAGAGACGTGGTGTTCCCTGGACCCCCTAGATCCCCTTCCCTGTTTCCCAATCTCATTGCCTCATGGTTTCACATCTGCAGAGCAAGATAGGGGTGTGTAACCACTGGGCTGTTGGCCTGATGGATCCTCATAGCACTGTAGCCTTGGGGGTGGGGGTGGGGGGTAGGGTTTGCAAGTCACGTCCCAGGCTCTCCTGCTGGCTGCAGCATGCCGGGCACACTGAGATCCAGGTCCTGTTCAAAATCCCAAGGCATGGACAGTGCTCTTAAATTTTCAGTTTTTTTCTGAATTTTCAGGAAGTTATTTAGTAACAAACGGGGCAGGGAGCAGGGGAGGAGTCCACCTGGGATGCATGGACTAAGGGAGCATGTTGTCTCTAGAGGATTTTAGAACAATAACAAAACTAGGTCTATCTGCTTATTTGTTTGCCTTTGAGTTGACACAAAGTCTATCTGTTTTTTATCATCCCCATGCACCAACAATTCTAAACAATGTCAGTGGTAAAAAACCCCAATCTGGTGGATTAGACCTCTCCCACCAACCCCTGCCCACTCCACACGCACACCTTGGCATACCACCACTTTCATTCCCAGCTTTTCTTAAGTTCTGCCATTTTATTTATGAGCCATTAGCCCTCACTGGGTTCTTGGTACCCCAAGTGGTGGGGGAGTAGGAGGGGTAGGGAGCAGGGTGATGGAAAGGAGAGAGGGAGAGGACTGGCCTTTAAACGCTATGTCTCCCTCTCCTCCCTGGTGAAGGCTGTCTGGGAAACAGGAGCTGGGAAACCAGGCATGGGGCCCAACTCTGACTCTCCCCTGAGGGCAGACATTGTCCCCAACTTGGAGTCAGGCTCCTGCTGGGAACAGGGCGTGCCTTGGAGACCCAGCCCTGATGTCCCAGCTTCTGCAAGACATTCCCTGTGCCCCAAGGCGAAGTTAGTCACTTCCTTCTCCAGCTCCATAGCACTCCGTTGTACACCCCTTTGTTAGAGCGCTGGGCACACTGGGGCACCCAGATCACCCCACTCTGCAGGGAACTCCCTGAGGGCAGGGGCTGACTTGTTCATCTTTGTTCCCTGAGTTCTAACGGGGGGACTGACACTGAGCAGAAGCTCAAAAATGTTCAGTGACCCCGAAAATAGAATCCCATGCTGTCTTCATCTTCCCCCATGAAACGTGTCCGCTATCAGTCCGTGATAACTAGGGTCCGGGGTCAGGCATTATTCATTCATTCGTTCCGTGCGGGTTTACTCTTATGCAGTGATCATTACCGTAGGACGCTGTCCGCGTCTCTTTACTGTTATTGATCTGAGGGATTTCATTGGTGAAAGACATTCGATGGCAAAGCAGATAGAGGAATAGCCACTCAGGGCCAAGTCGGGACATTTCTGGAAAGAAACACAGACATGCCAGACAGAAAGCAGATGCAGTTCATTCAGTGTGTCCTGGCCGTCCTGCCGAGGCCGGCTGCAATCAGGGCTTTGCTGGGGCCTCGGTGTAGGACGGGGAACGACTTACTTACTAATCACGGGTGGGGATGAGCTGGGAGGGAAATGGGATGGGACGCGTTCAGCCTTGTCCAGACCACACCCAGTTTAGTCAACGACTTCTGAACCTAGAGAACGTAAAGGAACACAGTGGAGCTTGGACCTAGGGCTTCACAATAGAACTGCCAGCCCGCGTCTGTAGCGAAGCACAATGCAGCCCTCTTCCAGGAAGGCAACGCCCCGCGCGGCAAGGACGGTCTGCAGAAGGAGCTGGTCCTGCAGAACACCAGACCATTCTGCCCAAGGAGCACCTTCCCTCGACACAGCGGAGCCCGCACAGCGGCTCCCACCAGAGCCGTGGCAGCAGGAATCAGTGCGAAGAACTTTCCGTCAAGACGAAGTCCAACCTCCACAGGCCTGTGCTGGAGGGGCATGTTAAAATGCATTTTTCGAGGCCCCTGAAATGTCAAAGCATGTAAAATAAATAAAAGCCAATTAACAATCACATCTGGAGAGATAGCGCTGGGCGGGGAAGAGAACGGGATGGAGGGGGAAGCCTCGGGAAGCACCCAACTGATGGCTTTAACAGCACTTCCTGAGGCCCGGCTTTCACCGATGCTCAGAACCTTCGTGGCCTCTCCGGTAGTGTTTGCGCAGGCAGGGTTTGCAAACCCGCATCCCATGGGCCAAATCCAGCTTACAGCTGTGTTTCATTTGGCTTGAATGGCGTGTTCTTTTTTGAAAGTTGAAAATCTGCAAATAGAATATGTGCTTTCCAGGCGACCGCAGTCCTCACTCCTCCCAAATGTCTTACAACAGGCTGGTCTGTGACCTGCCGGGCCTCCTCTGTGGGCATCGAGGTGTGTGACCCCTATGCCCCAGACTCTCAACCCTGGCTGCCCGTTGGAATAATCCAAGGGAGCTTTAGAAAATACCCATGTCTGGGCACCTCCCCGAGAGATTCTGATTTAATCTACCTGGGGTGCAGCCTGGACGGTAGTCCTCCAAGCTCCCCAGGTGACTCTGATGTGCACCAAAATTGGAGAACCACAGCCCTTGAGAGAGCTCTGGCCCAGGCCGCTTTCCGTCAGGCACTGCTTATCTCTAAATTGGCCCGTTCTCTTGACCTGAGGCTGGGCCATCTGGTCGTAGAAGCACGACCTCACCCAGACCCTTGAATCTGACCTTCTCTGAAAGGGGTCTGGGCCAGACTCCCCAAAGGATCCCTAATGACTTGGAAGATAATGATCCCTTTTGAAATGATGACTTTAGAGCCACTTTTCTAGAGCTTTTAATAGTTGGCGACTTTAATCACAGGCACATTCGGAATCAATCAACCTGTATTAGGCACGAAGCACTTTCTCATTTGACTCCTCCTCTTAGATCTCTAAAACATCATGAGGGTATTACTCTCCCATTTTACAGATGAGAAAATGGGGATACCTAGCCCTGGGGCCATCAAAGCCCTACCTTTAACTCTGGCTACGGCTGAATTTATTTTAATAAACACTCAGTGTCTGTGATGCGGTCTGTGGTGGGTTCTAGTCCAGAACAGCCCTAACGATCGTTTACAGCCGGAAGTACTCTGATGGGTCTGCAACTGTGCCTCGGTGGTCGGTACGCGTTTGCATTTAGAAGTAACGGACATGGATTAGGCACCAGGCACTTGGTCCTATCACTGCTGTTGCTAAATCCACAACAAAGGGGAGGAAGATGCGGCCGCCCTGCTCGGAGGCTCATGCCTCCAGGGGGAAGTAGATGCTGCCATACTCGCAATGGGATATGTTGCGCGATCAAAGAGGGTGTAGGCTGAGTATGTGAGAACATCAAGAAGGAAGCATATACTCTGACCTGCAAACACCAAGGAAGGCTCCAGAGCAAGAGGCATTTAGACCGGCATCCTGAAAGGGGAGTAGGAGTTTCCCAGGCAGAGGAGGGGGTGAGGGGGTGCAGGTACTTGCCGAGCAAAGGCATCGAGGCGCACCACTGCCCAGCATGTTTGGAAAACTTGGCTTGGAATCAGGAAAAGAATTCCAGGTTCCCTTGAGAGTTAGTTTATCTTGCTTATCTATAAACCTAATGGTTCTGAGTGGCCTTAATAATTTTTTTCAGTATTTGGCCCATCGAGGTGAGTTGCAGATGAGTTTCCCAGCTGCAAAGACGGAGCTCACGGCCACAGCATCTCTCTTCTGTTACCCAGCACCTCTCCTTTTCAAATAGCATTCCGGAAATGTAAAAGGGACCCTTATCTCCAGCAGAAAGTCATCTCTTTTCCTCTCCCTGTACACAGTCACCGGCACACGGGCGTTCCTAATTAACTTACGTCGGTTAATTCCAATGGCAGCATTATTTTAAAAATCACAGGAAAAGGTGGAAATGCCAGAAAAAGGAGCACACGATATAAAGACTAATACTCGGGATATTTGCTTAAACTTGTCTTGGGGCTGTTAGAGCCTAAGTCATTCCACTGATCAATAGACTCATATGAATGTCTGTAATTCCTCTTGGCCATGTCTTTTAAAATCCACACTCTGTCCCTTCCCCCCCGATATCTTTTTTTTTTTAATGCTGTTGAATTCAGAAATTACTGATTTTTCTATTCAAGCCCCGTGAGTTATCTAAAGGCTTTTATTTGATCTAATTATGCTCCACCTTCTAAAGTGAATGCGTCATCAGAAGTAGCATATCCTTGCCCGGGATCAGCCAAAATGTCTGTGCATGAGCCTGCACTTCTCCTTTCCACGTGCATGTGCGTTAGCCTGGAGCAACGTACATGACTTTGATATTCCTCAATATATGCAAGCTGGAAGGTCTGTACAAGATTAATTACAAACTTAGGGGCCTAGGGTAGGTCAGCCCTTCATTATCATTAATGAACCTTCTTCATCTGTACTAAGAAACCTCTAATTGGGTTTATTTCTTACAGCAGGCATGTAAGCATCTTTCAGAAGTTCACTTTGCCAGCCTATTTTGTGGGATAAACCTGCAATCCATGCAACCTGGAGGACCCATGGAGGACACATAAATTTCATGACATGAGCTGGTTGAGGAGGCCACAATGAAAATCCACTACATCACAACATATACTCAGTTCATTAATCTGTAAGTAGAACCTGGCCTTAATTATTCATGATAATAGCCCTTAATATACTAGTTCGCGGCAGCATAGCTTGTATCAGTAATGGAGGTCTCTGTCCTTTACGAACTTATTACAACTCTCTGCTATTAAATCTTCATGGGGAGGTGGGGTAAGAGCCTGACCGGGGTTTTCATGGGAATGTCATGTTCCAAGCGTAATCATCACACTTTACTGTTCTGAAGAGACTTTCATCCTGGGGATCTCAAAGCGCTTTACAAGCCTTCATTAGGGCCAGGAATACCCCGAAGGCACCCTGGTTTTACTGTCTTCGTTTTATAGGTGAAGAAACAAGACCTGGGCTGGCGAAGTGACTTGCCCAAGGTCACAAAACAAATCAGCCGGACATCTTGCAGGGTTCAGGCAGGTTTGGGTGGTGACTGGTTTTCTTCAGAAGAAACCATTTGTGTGTCTTTTTGAGCTCAAGTCACCGTGGCCGTGGCTTTCCGTGTCTGGGTGCCCCCCACTCCGATACTCTGGCCCGTTCAAGGCACCAAACAGACCCTCCGTGCCTGCTCAAGGGTGCTTCCAATTCAGAATTCCTGGTGAGTTACTCAAACCCTTTTTTTCACAATTTCTGTCCCCCTTGGTGTAGCTTGCGGGAGAGTCCTGGGAAGTCTGCTAAATACTGCCACTGCTGCCCTTTCACCGTCACACTAAGAAAAAATGAGTGTTTGCAGGGTTTTGTTCTTAGGAAGAGACACAGAGAGATTGCCACCCCCACGTTATAGGATATCAATAAGACACCTTGGCTCAAGTTAGGCTCTGCTGTTGTGTCGGAGAGTTCTTGATAATGAAGCGGTAGGTTCTCCTGCTAAGTCCAGCTTTCTTTCTAAACCCTCCAGCTTCTTGAAAACCAAGAAAGAGCTTTGAAAAGGGTATTTTTTATGGCTAGTGACCTCGAGACGATGGATCCTACTTTGAGGTTGGGGAGGGTGGATCTTTTCTGTTTGTTTTGCTTTAAATGTGTGTATGGGATCCCAGGTCAGATTTACATTTAAGACATTTTTAAAAGCGTCCGCACTCCCTGTTGTGTGGAATGCCAGGAAACGGGTTCATTCCACGAGGAATGAGCTTTCAGCTCTGTCCTTTGTGACAGATTCCAGAGCGTCTCTACCTTCAGGCAGGCGGGTCACCAGGCCGCTTCGGTGACCCCCCCTAACCTGTACCAGGCTGCCGGCAAGCACTCCTGTCAGCTCTGTTTACTCTGGCAAGACTGATGGCATCCAGGTGGATTTCCCAACCCCCGCGCCTCCTCCCTCCGCCCCCGCTGCTCCTCTCCGACCCACAGCCAGAGCTCCCCCTGCAAAATCCAAAACCGTGCTTTGTGGCGACGGCCTTGCTCCCCGAGTCAGACCACTGGCTCAGCAACTAAAGGGAGCAGGTCCGAGGAGTGTGTCCTCAGGCCTCTGGGAAAATGTGCCTTTGTGCTTGTCACTGCCCTCACTTCTCCCTGGATAAAATCACGGGCCTGGGAGGGCTGCGCTGTTGGGCAGATAATCCTGTTAAGCATCTGGAAGGCCTGGTCAGGAGATGTTCAGCTCAAGAATGTCAGGAGGAGATGGAAGGGTGCCGGAGACGGGCTCCCGGCTCGGGCCGAGGGTAAACAGGCTGCTTCCTGGGGCGCAGCAGCCTCGGGTCGGCTGGTGGCCCTGGGCTGCTGAGAGCTGCTGACCTTCAGCATCAATGATCAGCAGGACTGTTAGGGACTAAGAAGTGTTGTTAGGCTCTTGGACGTGGTGCTCAGCACTAGGGACTCGGCCGTGAGCAAGGCGCCATTCCCCAGGCAGTGTGTGTGTGTGTGTGGAGGTGCGGAAGGAGGGGGTGAGGTTAAAGATAGGAAAGCAAAGGGTACAGAATCCAGAAAAGGAGTGGAGAGGGTGTCCGAAGGCTCAAAAGGGACCCGGCCATGGGGGGTCAGGGGGTGGAAAGGAGGGCATACCTGACCGCAGGGCAGAGATGCATTCAGGGACCAGGGCAGAGGGATGTCTGGTGCAAGGGTTCACATGTGTTGGGGGGGGGGGCACTTACTGGCCCAGGTGGGGCTGGGAGAAGAGGGCCTCGAGTGCCAGGGGGCTTACTCAGCAGGCAAAAAGAAAAACGTTCTGGAAGGATTAACCAGGAAGGTGGGAGACTGGCATGATCCAGGCAGTGTTCTAGAAAATCAATCTGGCATCAGTGTGTAGGTGGAAAGACACTGAGAGCAGGAAGCCCGTTGATGGTAGGAACCCACACACGATTCGATAAGGCCTGCTTAACCAGTTCACAGTTGAGAGCCATTTTCAGCCCAGAGCCTCCACACCCTTCCATGGTTAACTTCGTTCATCCCTTAGGTCTTGGCTTAAATGCCACTTCTTCAAGGGAGACCTCCCTGACTGACCCAACCTCAGGCAGGGTTCCCCAAAGCCCCCTCGCTTTGTCACGATGACCTCATTGTGTTATGTGTGTGGTTAAAACAACAAATACCACCTAACATAAAATTTACCGTCTTCACTATTTAAATATACAGTTTAGTCATGTGAAGTATAGTCACCATTTCGTGCAACGAGCACCACCACCCATCTCCAGAACTCTTTATCTTGCAAAACTGAAACTGTATATCCATCCTCAGCTCCCCTTTCCCCTTTCCCCCAGCCCCTGGCCACCACCCTTCTGCCTTCTGTCTCCGTGAATTTGACTGCCCTTAGGTACTTCATGTAGCAAGTGGAATCGTACAGTACTTGTCGTTGAGTATTTTGAAATAGCCAGTATTTGGCAATTTCACTTAGTGTAATGTCCCAAAGGTTCATCTGTATGATAGCACGTGACAGAATTTCCATCCTTTTTAAGGTGAAATAATATTCCATTCCATAAATATCCATAATGGGGAGAGAGAGAGGGGTCATATTTTGTTTACCCATTCATCCATTCATGAAAATTTGCAGACTTTTTATCTTTAAATAAAGCGGACTCTGGCAGAATAAACCAGAACAGAATAAAAATAGGAGAGTGCATTCTTGCAGTAAGGGTATGTATTGAGTTGAGAGTCCCTTGTCAGAACTCCTACATAACAGGATTAGCAAGATGGGAAACAGGATTTAGGAACATGAAAACTCCCCCTCTCTCTTGCATGCGACAGTGCAAGTGTGCACGTGGGTACTGATGACTTTTCTCACCTTAAACTGCCAGCATGAGCGAATGAGGAGTGAGAAAGTGCTACTTCTCCTGGCCACACTTTTGCAGGCATTCTCCACTGTGTGGCATTCTCTGTGTTGGAATCTGCATTCCTGGCTGGCTAGCACCAGTCCTAGCTGCGTGATCCTAGAGGCCCTCACAAAATCAGAATGTGGTGCCCTGTGCTCAGTCTCCCTGGCCGCTGGAGGCCAGATTTGGAAGCCATGAGCCCTTTGCCTCTCAATGTCCTTCCATTTGGTGCTCCTAGCCCCGCATGTTAAACCCTGGACAGGAGTCCTTCCTTAAGAGCAGGACAATGGGGAGCTCACACAGTTGTCTGAAAGGTTTATGCCTTGCAGCCACAAAGTGTAAGGAGGGACACACACATGTGTATGTACACACACACAGACACAGACACACATGCATGCATACCCTGGGGCCAAGGAAGCAAAGGGGAGAGGTTACAATCATACCTTGGTGACTGTGAGAGGGCAAGGAGAGGATATGGGGTAACCATCACCTCAGATCTTTTCCCTAGTCATTGGCAGGGACATCACTGCCACCTCCACTTTGTTTCCCCTTTGTTCTGGCTATTACACAGATGGTTAATGATGTGAGTGTGCACTGAGGTCCAGAGCCTCCATGGATGCAGAGAGGTCCTCCGCTGACCTGTGTCTGGTGCACTTGATTGCCCCCAGACCCCAGGACGGCACTGGACCAGCAGCAAAGTCATCCATAAATATCTGTGCCTGGGAGAACCAACCAAATCTGTATAAACAAGAGCTGTGAGCTGGAAATAACACTGGTAGTTGCTTAACCTAATGGTCATATCCCTTGAGATACATCTACAATTCAAAGATTCGCAAGGCATTTAGGTGTAGATAAAAGCTGCGGTTGGGATGATAACATGTAATATGATTATGCTAATTCTCAATATAGGCGATAAAATAGAAATTCAAAATTAAAGAACCGTATCATCACTTGCTTGTTGTAAGTGAACTTTAAAATTGTTCCGGAACTCAGCACACCTCACTGAGATGGAGAGACACCGAAGCCGTGAACTGATACTGAACTTCCAATAGAAATTATACACTTAGAATCAGGACTCAGTCAAAGTTGGGTTAAGTTCACACTTCGAGTGCCTCTTGACCTCTACCGGTGACAATGATAGATTAAATGTAAAAACAAAACAGTACAAATACATAGCCAAGCTCAAAAAGAAAACAAATATTTCCATCAACTCTAAATTTTTCAGAAATACTAACTGACAAATGGTCAGCAAAGTTGATGGGTTCAAAAGTACCCCATGAGAGACAGGAGACCAAAGCCAGGATCATTGCAAAACAGCCCAGATTCAAACACTGAGCAATAAGGTGGCTTCTCTCCAGCCCTGGATACCAGGTGGGGCTTCTCCCACCAACACGGGTAGGTGGCTTCTTAGAGCCAGAGGTCCAGGTGACAGTGTTAGCATATTTTTTTATCCAAAATGTGTTTACTGGAATGATTTGCTACTCACCTGGATTCAGGGTGCTTGTAGTGCTGCTTCCTAAAGAAGGAGCATCCTTCTGTAAGCCTTGCTTTGCCTCCTGTAGGCTGGCAAAGGACAGTGGAGCAGCCGACACACGAAACTAGTGTTTGTGCATGGCTAGTGATGGTGATGACTTTAAGCATCCTGGGCACTCCACGTCCATGAGGTGGGGATTGGGGCTCTGCACCAGGTGCCGCTTCTTCTGCCACTTCTTCTCTTTTGGCGATGGGTGGAGGAGGTCCTTCACAGGGGCATGTTCTCATGGGGAGATCGTTACCACCAGAAAGGCCATATTTTTTTTCAGGCTTCCTTAATGGGTCAGGGAGTCCCACTTCAGTCTCAGTTGTATACAGTGATCCTAGGTCAGATTACAACTCTTATATTGTTTTAAATCGACAGTGAGTAGGTGAATTCATTCCGACTGACATGATAAGAATAGAGCTGCCTGAAAATGACTATAAGATGACAATTTTAGGGTCTTCAAAGGGATAAATGAATAAATAACATCCACAAAAGGTTTAAAAAGCTACAAAACGAAAGAGGCAGAAACAAAACAAAAGAGGCAGAAACGAAACAAGAACAGGGGAATATGAAAAAGAACTTACAATAAATCTTAGAACTGAAAAATATATTCAGTAAGGTAAAAAAATATATATATTCCTCTGTATTGGACACAAAAAGAAAAGTAGCAAATTGAGAGATAGTACCAGGAATTTACCCAGCACAATAAAGATAGATAACAAAGAGTGTTCAGAACCCAGGGGATGGATAGAGCGTTTCCAGCAGGTCCTAGCAAAGGTCTAATAGTAGTCTGGAGTAAGAGGAGAGTGAAGATGAGGAGAACAACAGTTGAAAAATGTTGGCTGGGAATTTTTCCTCATAGTGAAAGAATAAACACATTGATTACAGAGCAAGATAACTGCAAGTAAATCATTCCTAGATACATCATATGAAGCTGCAGGAAGATCAAGGATGGAAAGGAAAAAAATCAAGGCGATGTAAGACGCAAGACAGATTCTGCAATGGAGTGTTCGACCAACAGTGGACCACTCATGAGCAGTATCGGAAGCCAGAAGACCTACAGTGGGATAACGTGGTTGACGTGCTAAAAGAAAAAAAGGAGCTGTCCCGAATTCTAAAGCATCATTCACAAGTAAGAACAAAGAAAAGCTTTGTCAGGTTTGCAGAGTCAGGGCATTTGCCCTTCACAGATCCTCACTGCAAAGACTACCAAAGGGCTTACTTCAGCAAGATGAACAGTGAACCCAAAAGGATGGAATGGAGTGTGAACAAAGAAAGCCCAAATGAGGGGGGGAAATATAATGGTAGATGAACCGTGGACTGTAAATTTGGGTAGAAGTTACTGAAGATGCTTAAGATAAGAAGGAAATGTCTAACATGAGCCAACACAAAGAAATAATTCACCAGCATGAATAAGAAAACACTTGGTCTGCTCTAGATTTGCTTTGCTCAGCCATCCAGCAGAAGCGGGCTGAGTGACCTGTACTTATTGATGGATTTATACTCCAGTCTTATTCCAAGAAAGATTTAGGTTAGCTAACCTGAAGCTATTCCTGGTCTATCCTTCATTTTCAGATCCAGGAACTTCCTAAGGGAGTTGTTGGCAGCCTTTGATTGAACCTTTGGCACTAGTCCCAGGGAGGGCTCTCCGTGTTGAAATGAATCATGGGAAGTGGGTTTTTTTAGAAATCCAGTCCCTCTAGTCTTCCAGCAAACACACTGAAGACTTTTAGAAAAACTCAAAGGAACGTGGGACCTATGAAAAATCTCTGCAGCCCTGAAGAATATGGAAGACCCCAAAGGAAAATCTTCCTCTTCACATAGGTTAACTTGAAGATAAAGCTGCTTTCTATTTCCAATGAGATAAAGGAATTCATTAGACCAATAAACAGGTCAGCGCAAAAAGAGAACGCCACAAAAGTACACCCATAATAGCTGAAATTGGGTCTTCATTAAAACCGGTAAAGAGCAGAATGAAAACTGCAGAGAGGGGCACCTGGGTGGCACAGCGGTTAAGCATCTGCCTTCCGCTCAGGGCGTGATCCCGGCGTTATGGGATCGAGCCCCACATCAGGCTCCTCCGCTATGAGCCTGCCTCTTCCTCTCCCACTCCCCCTGCTTGTATTCCCTCTCTAGCTGGCTGTCTCTATCCTGTCGAATAAATAAATAAAATCTTTAAAAAAAAACTGCAGAGAAACTATTCATCCAAAGAGATGATAATACCACAAATTACGTACCAAAAGCTGGATAAGTCAAAATAAAATATTTTAAAGGAAGCAAAAGAAGACAATATGTATGAAGAACTGGACACTGACCTGACCTCCAAACGTGAATAAAACTTTCTTGATAAAGAAGAAACAGCTGCGGGGCGCCTGGGTGGCACAGCAGTTAAGCGTCTGCCTTCGGCTCAGGGCGTGATCCCGGTGCTCTGGGATCGAGCCCCACATCAGGCTCCTCTGCTATGAGCCTGCTTCTTCCTCTCCCACTCCCCCTGCTTGTGTTCCCTCTCTCGCTGGCTGTCTCTATCTCTGTCGAATAAATAAATAAAATCTTTAAAAAAAAGAAGAAGAAGAAGAAACAGCTGCTTAGGAATGGTTATGGGCACCTGGCTGGCTCAGTCCACAGAGCGTGCAACTCTTGATCTCAGGGTTGTGAGTTCAAGCCCCATGTTGGACATGGAGGCTACTATTAAAAAAAAAAAAAAAAAGAAGAAGAAGGAATAGGTTATAAAAGTTCCCAGAATTTGGCAGAGAAAAAATTGACCTTGGAAATCAGGGGGACTTGCCTTATCCCAGATAAGATCAATAAAAAGGAAACAATTTTAACACATATCCTCATGTATTCTTAAACCTCAAGGGAAAAAAAATGTACATTTAATCAGATCGTCAGCTGGGGAGGGGCCATATTCCAAAGGCCATATTCCAAAGGGTTAAAAATCAAACTTGCTTTATATGTCTCTTCTAAAAGAGCCAATGTTCAAAGAGAAAGGAGAAACACCTACAGTCCACTAAACATAGATGTGACCCATGAGGATTTCGTTTCCAGTCACGGATTGTTCATATATAAGGGAAATTGAAAGACATTTTAAGATTTGCAGAGATGCAAAAGCTATTAATAAGTTTAGTGCTGTCTATGCAGATATTCTTCAAGAGCATTCAAATCATTGGTCAGAATTGGTGAAGGAATTATTAACTGGGAAGTTATGATTGCAAAAAAAAAATCATTGTTTTTGAAATTAAATAATGGAGTTAAGCATAAAAATCTACATTAGGTTTTTACAATGAGCAGGGGGGAAGTGTGCCTGTTACCTAAATAACTGATACAGATATTGGAACAGAAGGAAAAACATTTTACAAGAATACAAAGAGGACGTGTTATATTGCAGGGTGCCGCTTGACGAGGACTCCCGTAGAGCCCCGCCCGGGTGTTCGGGTCTTTGTGAAATCTCTTACCCTGCGGTGTGAGCTGGACACTCTCAAACAGCAGAGCGGAAGTGATGGAACGTCACCTCTGAGATTAGGTTACAGAGGGACTCTGGCTTCCATCTTGCTCACCATCTCTTGTCCTCTCTTGCTTTCTCCGTTGCTTGCTCTGAGCAAAGCCCCGCCATGTCGAGCTGCCCATGGACAGGCCCACGTGGCGAGAAACTGATAACTCTGGCTAACAGGCAGCCAGGATCTGACGCCTGCCGACAGCCGCGTGAGTGAGCTTGGAAGTGGGTCTTCTGAGGCCTGCCAGCAGCCACATGGGTGAGCTTGGAAGCAAGTGCTCCCCCGGTTAAGTTGACTGCGATCTTACTAGAGACTGAGCCAGAGGACTCCCAGCTAAGCCGTGTCCTGAGACTAAACAGTTCGTTGTCTTAAGCCTCTCCATTTTAGGATAATTTGTTACATGGCAATATGTACCTGATATCTGATTAGATTTTCAGTGTTAGAAGAACGGGAAAGGTAAGGAAAGAAGAGGGAGGCTCAGAAGGGTGTAGTATTTCTTTTTTCCATAAAGCGGACTCAGAAGATACCAGCTTTGGTCGAGTACAGAACAGAAGTTTACAAAATGTTTCAAGAGGATTGTCACTGCGGTGAACAGTATGGTGAGGGGCTTCCAAGTGGCCAAAAGTGAATAGGGCCCTTTTCGTATGTCAGCACAAAAACAGAGAGAAACACTAAGGAAGCACGTCACGAAATCTCTGAAGTCAGAGCAAGGGTCGCACTGAGATCGGGTGCCATTTTAGAGGGCCAGGAGTGTCAAGTTGGTTTAAAAAAGAGAATCCAACAAAATTGACTTATTCCATAAACAAGCATCTATTGAGTGCCTCCTGGATACCTGGTGAGCTGGGCAGATTCCATCTGATGGTGAATACAAATAAGCAATTGCAACACAGAATAGTAAGTACAACAACCAGGAAAGTACAGGACATAAGAAAGTGGATTGATGGAACTCTTTCTACCTTAGTATTGTTAAACCCTTTCAGTTTGGGAGTATCCACAGCTTAGCACCCTCCTCCAGGTAGCCTTCCAAGATTCCCAAGCCCTAACCCTCACACACACACACACACACACACACACACACACACACACACAGGACTGCAATGAAAACTTTTAATTCACCGTTATTGGGTTGTGATTAAATAGAGTTTGCGCAAAAGAAGAATTTTGAGAACAGAGAATATGGATAATACAAGTTTAAGGTAGAATTAGGAGATGATATTTTAGAAGCAGAAACACAAATTAGTTTTGACAAAGCCCTGTCAATAAATTCAAACATGGAGAAATTGCATCGGCCAGAACCTCTGGTCATAGTGTCTTAAAGTAAGAAATCATAAGCTAAAGACAAAAAAAAAAAAAAAGCCATCAATCAACTGGAAAGTCTTATGTAATATCTGGCTCAAAGGAAAATAATATAAGAAGAGAGGGTTTAGAAAAAAATGGTTATGGAAATACTACACAGGAAGACATAGGAAATGTGACCTAGATATACCCAGCACTGAACTTAATGGAATGAAATTATTTTTTGAAAGAATTCAGCGTTCAATGTAAGTGGCTAGAAATAAAATGAAAAAGAACTCCTAAAGAAAATAAGAGGTAGGAAATAATAAAGATGAAAGAAGGTGACTCTTTGAAGAAACAAATAACATGGACAAGATAGTGGCCAATACACTTAAGAGGAAAAAAAAGAAAACACAACCAGAATTAAGACAATCGACATAATGAGAGTGATAATATATTTTAAAGTTATTATGTAATCGTACATAACTATGTGCTATGGAATTTTCAAATAGCAGTTAGGTGGACATTGCTTCCTAGGAGTAAATAAGTAATTGAAGTAGAAGAAGCAGGAAACTCAGAAAGAAGAAAACAAATTAAAAAAAAAAAACTTATAAAAAAAAAACCTGTACCCCTGCCACCAGGTACCAGGAAGAAGTGAGTATGAAGGTGGATGCTGTCAAATCTTACAGAAGCAGATAATTTCCATGTTAGAAAAACTTTTCCATGGCACTGGGGAAAATGGGAAGCTACCAAATGATTGTACAAAATAAACATGTCTACGGAGTCGAGACTTCTCTGACTTATATACACCCACTACAGGCCAAGTTCCTTTATAAACATAGATATGAAAACCTAAAATGCATGGAATGCCGTGGGATGTGGACTCTACGGTCCTCCATCTTTTACTGAGTACCTCTTACTGGGCACAGGTGGTACTCCAACACCGTGCTAAACCTTGGGAAATCCTGCATTAGTAAGATATGGTCCTTACCATCCAGGAGCTCAGGTCTCGTGGAGAGGAGACACGTTAAAACAACAACAACAACAAAACAATGAAAATGTGTTACATGCAAATGAAATCACTCTCAGCGTGTAGCGTGAAGTGGGGACATCTAGGCCAGCAAGGAAAGGTTAAACAGGGGGCTCCCGGCAACGACTCCCCAGAGGACAGTATGCTTGAGCCTAAGTCTCAAGGAAGAGTAGAAATTAGCCAAAAGGAAGATGTGGGGAGTAATGCTCCACGTCAGTGCGTGAGGCTAGCCCAGGCATGAGGGACAGGTGTGGGGACACGGAGGCGGACGTGCTTAGAACAATCTATGCTCCTCGATGGTCTGCAGGCCTGCAACTGTGCTTCCTGTTTCCCACGTTGTATTCATCGGATCTAAACCAAAAGAGGCAGGGTGTGAAGGATGAACGAAGCAGGTGGCTGTGGACAGAACCTGAGGAACATGAAAAGGGCAGGTGGAGGAAGAGGAGCCAGCCCATGAAGGACCTGGAATAATAGAAAGGAATGAAGAGAACCAGGAGCACGAGAGGCCATGGCATGCAGGGAGACTGTGGTCCGCAGAGACCAGTATGGGGACAGTGTGAGCCGCTGAGGAAGGCCTGTTAGATTAGAAATCAAGGATTGAGGTGGGAAGTGTAGACGAGTTTGAAAAGCTGGGGCAACAAGAAGAGAAAGTGGATACAGTGTGAGGTCAAGGGAATGTTCTGGGTTTTGCTTTCAAGGTTGTTTCGGATATTTGCTGCTGCATACCAAACTGCTCTAAAACTTAGGACTTAAACCAAGGCTTTGTTATTTCTCGGGATTCTGTGAATGAATGCGGCAGCTCTTCCGCTGGTCTCTCCTTTGGTCACTCTCGTGGCTGTATGCAGCGGCTGCATCCACCTGCTTGGGAGGGTGGGGACACCAGGCGTCTCTCTCTGTGGAGAGTGGTCTCAGAACCTCTCTCCCAGAGTGGTCACTCATGATCCAGACCTTTGTCACATGGCCATTGTCTCCAGCAGGACAGTCTGGACTTTCTTAGACATGGTGGCTAGGCTCCCAAAGGGAATAATCCAAGACGGATAATCGCAGCATGCTCGCACTTACCAAGGCTCTGCTTGCACCACACCTGCTAATGATCTTTTAGCCAAAACAAATTACATGGTCAAGCCTAGAGTCCACCTGGGAGGGGACTACTCAAGGGTGTGCACACAGGGAGAACGGGGAGGGCAGATCTGTTGATACAATAGTCCACCATCAGGGTGTTTTTTTCCCCTAGATATGGGAGAGAGTTAAAAATGTTTATAGGGGGAGCCCAAACTAATTGAAAGGGAGACACTGAAGATACGATCAAAAGAGAGTCTTACAATTAGGGTCCCCCAGGGTGTGCTTGGTGGGAGGACAGAGAGGAACACCATCCTCTGAGACTGGGAGAAGAGAGATTAAAAAGGGATAGTGGATGTGTTTTGGTTAAATCACTGAGGGGACGAAAAGGGGGGGCAGTCGTCCACGGAAATGCGGCACTGTGGTCGAGACTTGGCATTTGTGGGAACACCAACTCCACCGCCATCTTGCTTCTCCATCAACACTCAGCCTGCCTGTGGAAGCCGAGGAGGCCTATTAAAGTATAGATCCGTGAGTTACTGGAGAGAGTGATCTGAATCATAGAAACAGGGTTCTGAGTCTGTAGGTAAGAAAGAGACCACGTGAACATGGAAATCCAGGAATTAATGAATGGTCTGGGTGGGGCGCAAAGCTCTAAGCCCGTCCCCAGTGTCAGCAGTGAATGAAGGGGGTGACAGGAAGGGGCAGTCCTGCTGAGGGGCTGTTCATGAGAGCAGAGACTGGGTCTCTCGTGTCCTCAGGCACGGTGCCTGGCACCCAGAAGGCACTCCGTGTTAGTAGTTACTTATGGAATAAAGAAATGACACTAATCCTCAACTTACAGATAAGAAAGCTGAGGCTCCCAAAGGTTGAACGTGTTGCTCAAAGTTACACAGCTAGGGTTCGGCTAGCCAGAGCGTCCTCCCTCCTCACAAAGCCACACTGGACGTGGACTTCCTTCTGAGCCTTCCCGGAGGCAGCTCGTGATTTTATTATCTCAAAACTATTTAAATGGCATTTGTCATTCCTTGGGTGCTGGGAAGGAATATCCCGATGTTGAATGAATAAAGGGAGCGGTTTTATAAAAAAAAAATCTTCCTTGAGGCCTAGAGGGATTTACTCACTTATTGGAAATACATCACATGTATTTTCAAGGCACATCTAAGGAACCTGGTCCTGTAACCCTATCCTTTGCCAGTTTGCCAACATTTCATTGTTCTCTCTCCTTCTGCTGTCGTGGTCTGGTCTTCTTTGTTAAGACTCAGAAAATCAGGAAGAAATACATACACACAGGAGAGCTGTCCGCCCGTGGCCACCATAGATTTTTCCACAGACTCTGTAGGATTAAAGAAATTAATTAGTCTTCGGCCGAGCAGGTCTGAGGCTGTCCAAGCCTTCCTATTATCCTTAAAGAAAAATGAAAAGATCTCCCCAAAGGCTATTGTCCGTTATGGAATCCAACTTAAGAAGGAGGGTGGTGACACGCTCCTCTTCCCCCTGGACCAAAATTTCAAAGCTTCAAATGTGTGGTAAAAATAACCAAAGATAAAGATTTGCAGGTGTTTTTTGAATAAAAGCAAGAAGGGCAGATGTATCTGGAACGTGCTTCTAACCAAATGGGACATCTGCAACCCATTAGGGGTGTCCCGAAGAGAGAAAGTGAGAGGAGAGGTTCAAGCAGAAAGCCCGCTCTGTAGAAACACGAGCGTGCGGACGTGTGTGGACCCGGCCGCCAGGACCTGAGGACCCCGGGCTTCCACAAAAGGTTCCCTTTCACAGGGCAGACTCACGTCTCTGCCAAATACCCCAGCTCCTCCTTTTTCTGTCCTCGCCTCACGCTGTCGTTGAAATGTCCGTGGCTTCTCTTTACTCAAGCACACCTACATGTTTTAGCGTTTAAGACTTGGCAGTCACCTCAGATAAAGAGAACATTCCCCTCTGAACGCGCAGACTTTCCTTTCCCAACGCTCAAGAAGAACGACCCGTGTCCTGACTCGGCTTCTCGCGCTCCAGCCGAACAAAGCAAAATTGTCACCATGGGCATTACTTGCGGGTTACTCACCGGCTGTTACGCGCCCTGCTTCAGACTCCCAGGAAAACCACTAGCTTTGATTAAAGCGTGTGTAGCAAAGCCTGCTGCAAAACACCCCCGGCTGCGAACATGATGGGAAGGTGTGTAACGCCAGAATGTTCCGGAAGAAGGTCACTAGATTTGTTCCTATCGAGGGTCATTGCCCGGGGCGTGCTTTTGGCCTCCTTTCCACGGCCTGACGTTGAACTTCAGTGACTGGGCCCGAATGGAGCGTAACGGGTAACCAGGGGGCTCCTTAGCCGCGTTCCTTCGCTGAGCATACCGGGTCTGTTTCCTGGGCAATGGCTCCTCCGCGCTTACTGGCCTTTTGATAAACCATTAGTGCCGGGGCCTTTTGTTAATTACTAAACTCCTGGTGACAGGGGGAAAAAAAAAACCCAGCCTGTTGAAACTTGTGTTGTAATTTGAGGATTAAAAGCCACACCTCTGGGAAACATCAGTATCAAAGCTGATTCGGTGTCGAAGACAAGGTGTTAGAAGCCACAGTTTGACAAAGTGGATTTCCAAGTGCAGTTAGCAATTACATTTGTAGAAGTCCTCAATTATGCCATTTACAAGAAGGTACTTTTAAGAAGCTACAAGTCAGGTATGTGTTTTTAAATCTCTTCATTTATACATTTATAGGGAAAGCCCATACTTAGGAAGCAAGTACTGGTAAAGAACACTATGTTAGCTACCGTGAAAATCAACAGCCCTTACTCTCCAAAATCTCAAAAGCCAAGGAAGAAAAGTCTCTTCAAAATTTAAAATATGTGGCCAGTGTGTTTCTGGAAAATACTTAAGATTGAGGAGAAAATCATGACTCCAGCGTTGACATTGCTCTGTTGGAAGAATTTCCTCACTTGGCCCAGGGTTTGTGGGCTGAGGGCCTGGTTTAGGAGACTCTCTCCTGACCCTCTTATCACCAATGTCATCTAAAAGTGAAAGAACAAAGACTGTTATGCCAGAGGATACTTGTTATTTCATTTATCCTTCATTCCAAAATAATCTTCCAGTAAAACTGAATGTAAGTTTCTATATCAGTTAAGAAGCTTCCTACTCACAAATTGAACCAAAAAAAACCAAAAACAAACAAACAAAAAAAACCCCTCAAATTAGCTTAAATGAGAAAAATGATTTAATTGTTCACAAATTTAAAAGGCCAAAGGCTTCAGGCATGGTTTGATCAGGGCTTCAGCTGACTTCACCCACAATTCTCTCAACTCTACTCAACTCCATATGTCTGTTCCCCTTCTGATTTTCCTTTTTTATCACGAGATTCTGCCAGGAACAACAGGGATCACATGGCTTTTTTCTTCACAACTGTAGGAAAAGAACAACTTGGCCCCTCAAAAAAAAGTCCTGAGCTTTGATCTGATTGGGCCATTCTGGAACCAGTCTCTATGGCCAGAAAAATACCTGGTGCTGATTGGTTTACACATGAGTTACCTACACCAGTCACCTGTGGGGCTGAGGTTGGGTACCTCCCGAGAGGATGTGGCTGCCACCTGCTAGGGAAGGAATACAGCAGAGGTTTGAGGAGGCAATCCCAGCACAGTGTCTGCTACAGTCCTTTTCCATACACACACTCTGGATCACTAATTGATTTTTATTCACTGTCTGATACAAGCTCTGTAAAGAGAAGTCCATTTCCTCTAAAAACCTGCGAAGTCACATATTTAAAGATGGCTTTACTTTTTCAAAAACATAACAACATGGGTTAACTCTAAGTTTGTTTTTTTTTTTTCATAGCTCTCTTTTCCCTGAAGAATACACTGAAAACCCCAAAGGAATGTTTTTAAAGTTTGATGTAAGTTATTGAGAATGATTTAAAATCTGTCCTAGAGCCCATCATCCTTAACCCTTTCTTCCCCATTTCCAAAAGCAACATAAAACCAAATTGGAATTCTCTGTTAGAGAAACCCAAATATTTTCTCCTAAGGGTTGGATAATGGGTCATTAAATGTGCAGGAGGCGCCACGTTCCAAGGTATGATGAACCTTAGAACTTTTCTTCTGATGCATGTTCACCAGCCTCCCAAGACTTACCAACGCAGTACCTGTCCTGGCCTCATAAAACTCCCCCCAGATTCGTCAACTCCACAGGCAGAGTGCCAGTCGCAGGGATTTCCGACAACTGAGTCTTTCTTCTACACTTCAGTTGGAAAGAGAGCCCCTAAGTTCAGAGAGGTAATCGGAGTAGTCAATAAAGTGTCCAGGGAGGAGTCCTCCCTGTGACAGTTTCCTCCCCCCGCCTCGGTGAGGAGAGAAGGAGCTGCGTAGAGGCCGCATCAGGGCCTTGACCGTGGAAGCGCCACGGAGGACCGACTTCCAACACCCCAGACATATCCGAACAATGGTAGCCAAACTTGCAATTTTCCCCCAAGCCTTCCACTTGGAAGAAGCATCATGAACTTTCCCCGTGTCCGTGAGGGGAATGAGTGTTCTTTCCTGGTGACAGAGGGCGCCACAGATGCCCCCAGCCTGCGTCCCGGGCACGTGCGTTCAGGGACGCCCCCTTGGTAGAATCAGGCTTGGGTTTGTTTTCAGTTTCGAACTGATGATTGTATTTACGGCTTGCTCCCTGGCTGCCCCTCCTTGAGATCTGGCGGTCCGGCTAGTATTAGCCACAGTGCAACTCGTGGTGCGCTGCTCTCTGTGCAGCAGCAGGACGCTCAGGCCATTCTGGTCCCCTCGACCCCTCCCCCGCGTGAAAGATGAAGGAACAGGAACAGTCCTCTGCCGCCAAAATCCTGCACCACCTTTGGAATGGCTTCATCTCTCTCTCAACAGGCAGCAGCCCTGGGGCCAGAAGGAAGAACTTGCGACACCTGAGCCAGGCCTGTGGCAGACCGGCCTGCCCCGAAGCAGGCAGCTGGGGCTTGGGGTGGGGGGGCAGCTTGGCCCGAATGCTGCTTAGTCAGACTCCCATGCTGAGCTGAGCTGCAGATGTGCCCGGACCTGCCACCACCAGGTGTCTGCGTCTGGGCTGGGAGGTGACGGCACAAATGTGACTCTTGCCTCCTGCTGTTTCCCAACACTGTCCTCCGAGGAATGTGGAAGACTCAGGCAAGGCCATCTTGGAGGGCCTCTGACAAAGCCACAGCTCTCTGGCCACGCTGCCAACGTCCGAAGCCTTGGCCCGCCCTGTCCCTTTGACCCTCACACAGTGCTGCCCACAGCCCCAGGGCTGGCTCCTTCCCTGAGCCAAGGGGAGGCTCAGGTGGGAGGCAGATAGCTACCCACCTGCCCTGCTCGAATATGCAGCTTTCATCATTAATGCCCAAACCTGCCTAGCTAAAGGTGCTTCTTTTCTTTTTACTACAATGATCCCATGATTTAAAATGCCTTTTTTTTTATTAAAAAAAAAAATCCTTTTTGAAATTCATTTGTCCCCACTGGGGAAAAACTTCACACTTCCCAAGGAGAAGCTATTCTGTATTTAACAGAATTATTAACGACTAGAGCAAGTCTTCCCCGAGTGTAAATATTGGAAAAGCTTACCAGCCCATTAGTGGACCTTCGATGCAACACAAAAAGGTCGTTACTAATCTCCGTGTGGCTTCTGAGAATTCCATTTTAAGCTCAGGCAGGCAGTGAGCCGTTTGCCATCCAGACTTTACAGGCTCTACAGAAGCTGGCTGCACACCTACTAGGTACTAAGCCCAGGACCCAACAAGACATCACTGCACGTAGCAGAGGGTGCAAACGAACAGCCCGCTGGCCACATTCAGCCTGCAAACATATTTCGTTTGACTCACACCATATCTATCAAAAATTTGAATTAGTTGCCAACTTCTAAATATCAGAATATTTCCAGCTTCTCTTGAAAACTCAGGAAATCTGGCAAAACCGAGCTCACATTCCTGGCTGATGACAAGCAGCATAACAACTGCCCACTTCAGACAGGCACGGGTCTCGGTTCACACGGCCCCCACCTGCCCTGCTTCCCTCCGACCTAACCTGCCCGGAACCCCAGCATCTTGCAGCATATGTCAGGGTGGGCGGTCACGGCACACCCGGGGAAGGCCTCACTCAGGGACAGAGCGGCCCAGCCTGGTCTCTCCGTTAAGAGCTGCCTCCTACCTCCAGAAGAACAGCTCCCACGGATTTTTCTGATTCTGTGTCTTCTCAGCTTTTCCTCTTTTTAATAAAGTTTTTTTTTTTAATCTCAGGTAATGTAAGTTTCAGGGAAACATTGTTTTTAGTGCTAAGACAAGGAACTGAACCCAAAAGGAAAAGGACAAGATCAAAGCACAGAAAGCAACAAGCAAGGACTTTGAAAGCAGGATGGGCCCTCGGGGATGCCCCCCTTGGCCAGACGAAGAGGCCGAGGCTTAGAGAAGGCAAAGGTCATGCCCAGGTCCCACTACTGAGCAGTAGGAGAACAGAAGCGTGATCTGAACAGTCTTTACCCGGCCGGTGACATGTTCTTTGTATACGAAAGGGTGGTTTCTCTGTCCCAGCTTCTGCGTCCGTGTTTCCAAGGATGGCAGAGAAGCCCATCAGATCTGGAAATAAATGCGAGGACTCATTTCAGAAGTCGCACGGTAGTATCAGATACATGATTCTAAATGAACCTGCAGAATATTAATTAGCAATTTTCATCGAGACCTACTGATTCCCTAGATGTGGGTCAAAACTGTCATATTTGAAGAAATGTGTCTGTTGATCCTGATGGTGTGTGTTGGGAGAGGCAGCCTGTTTTGATGTTTTTCAGATTATGTATTGCCAAAATCTTCCTTGTGTTTTTAACCAGAAATAGAGTAAAACAGGTTCACCCTAATATTTGTTGCTAGTGGAAAATTTTGCTAAAGCGAACCAGCACGAAGATGCTGACCAAAACTCTTCCACTGGACAGATTAAAGGTACTAAAAGTGGGCCACTGCCTGGGACTTAAAACATTGTGATATATTTATAATAAGCGTATATGGCCATTCAATAATACTGCAACCAAAGACTCCTCTGTAACAAATTTAAATTAATTAAAAAACCAACTTTATGGTCACCAGAAAGGAAGGGAAGAGAGCAGGGTTTGTAGAACAGAGACGATCCTATTTAACCCCACCAATCTGGCCAGGGACATGGTTTCATGCCTACTTTTATAGATGAGGACAGTGAGCCAAGAAAGCCAACTTCCTCGGCCAGTTTCCAGTTGCTGGGAACTGGCTACACCTGGGTCATTCTAACTCCAAACCCCGAGCTTTGTCTGCCACAGCCAATCAGAAGCCACGGAGCTGAGCCATGGGTTGGTGGGTTGGGGAGACTTCTGAGAAGCAGTGACATTTGAGAAAGACCTTGAAGGATACTTTGTGTCACAATGGGCAGAGAAGAGAGGAGCACTGGAGGCCTCAAGGCTGAACCCTGGCAGGGAGGGGGGAAGTGCACGGAAAAATAGAAGGTGAGGAGTTTAGGAATTCACAAAGCAAAGCTTCATAGTAAAGTTTCCATGCAGAAAAACATGAATCCTCCCAACACCTGTAAGGCAGGCGGCCTGATACCTACAAGTAAGGGCCCCACACTGCCGACCAGGACCCTTAGGTGGCCAGAAGGCCAGGAATGTGTGTCCAGCCTGTGGAGAGGCAGCAGGGCCCTCTGGACCCCAAGGAGTCCGCATACCCACACTTTCTTCCACACACACCCTGTTGGCCCCTTTCCCTCCTCTTCCCCTCAGAGGTCTGCGCCTTTCAGAACCAGAACCAGGCACCACTGTCTGCCTGACTGCAAGGGGCTTTTTCCTTCCAACTCAACATCATCTCCCCCAGCCTGAGATTAAGGGCGGGTTTTGTTTCCTGCCCCAAGATCCGACACCCCTGCAGGAAGGTAGGTAGAATAAACGGAAGCAGGAGGAAGCAGGAGGGAGCAGGACCCCTCTCCCTCTACCCAGTCCAGCCTTTAGAGAATCTTTATAAGGAACTGAAAAGGGAGGAGAGAGAAGGCCTGATTCGGCTCAGGCTGTGTCTCCCTGCCCAGGGGCGTTAGAAGAGCTGCGTCCTGCCTCAGCAGCTGTGGGCGATCTCTGCCAGCTCCGCGGCCGGGTGAAGCCTCGTGGGTTCTCATGCCCAGGAAGCCAGTTCTCCCAAAGGCTCGTCCCCATCTGTTCCTGGGGGCCAAGCTCCTGTTCAGTTTTCCAGGACATTTAATTTCCCTTTATCCTTACTGCCCTATAGAAGAGGTAAAAATAGAATCCCATTTTACAACGGAAGCAACTGAGGCTCAGAGAGCCAGGTCACTTGTCCTGAGACAGCGGTACAGCTGGGACTGGAGCTCCCAACACGAAGGGAAAGGGGGTGCTGAGTTCTTAGAGCCTCCTGGGGACCCCCTTTCTCCACCTCCTGAGACACGTGCCCACACTTCCTCTGGAAGTAAGCTTTCTGGGGGCGAGGGTGGCGCAGCCCTCTCCTTGGCCGCGGTGGGACCCCGAGGGCACCCCAGGGTAGGTAGGGCGGCAGAATCATCCCGAGACTGGAGCCAGGGAACTTCAGAGCGTTTCGCCCTTCCCCGGGAGAGGCAAACACGGACACGTCTGTGTCTTTGCCGACAAGTGCCTTCAAGCCCGGCGGGGGCAGACACCTCCGCGCCGGCCGCCGGCGAGGTCTCCGCTGTCTGCGGGGGCACGGCCTCGCATCAGCTGCGCTGATTTAGTGCGTTCGCGGGCCGCCAGAGCGGGAGGCGCTTCCCGGGCGGCGCAACGCAAACGCCCTGGCCTCGGGCGACGCGGACCGGCCGGGGGTGCAGAGGACAGGCGGCGGAGGGGCACCCCTGGGGCGCCAGGGGGCGGGCGTGCGGGCACACGCGGTGCGCGACGGGCGGGGGCGGCCACCGCGCCGCGCGCTGGGCGCGAGCGCCTCACATGCCAGCGCGGGCGACGGCCGAAGCTTGGATGCGGCGGCGCCCGCCGAGCCGGGGCGGACGCGGGGCGGCCCGGGCCGGGGACACGCGCCGGTAGCCCCGGCGCTGCAGCGGCCGCAGGATGGCCGAGGTAAGCGCGGCCCTCCCCCGGCGCGGGGGGCCCCCTCTGAGCGCGGGGCGGGGGTGGTCGGGGACGCCGCTCGGCCGGACTCCGTCGGCAACTGGGGGCACGCCCGGGGCCCCTTCCCCGGGCCACCTGCGAGGCGGTACGACCCGGGGCGCTGGGACCAGTCGCCGCCCGACGTCCCTGAGCCGCAGACGCGCGCGCGGACGAGGCGGGTTCCGGACGCCCCCGGGACGGCCTGGACGCGTCCGAGGCGCGGGGTCCCGCGAGCCTCCGGGCGCCCGCCCGCCGGCGCTCGGGGCTCGGGCGGCCATGGCGAGCGCGCCTCCCCCGCACCCCTCCCGGCCCCTCGGCGCCTCCGGTGCAAGTTCGAGGTCGTTCGCAGGGGCTTGAACAGCTGCTATCACAACTGGCCGTCTTTCTCCCCGGGTTTTGTTTCTGGAGAACTAAGCGCGCGGTAACCTCGGGTCAGTCTGAGAGGTGCGGAGACGGGCGCGTGGCAGGGCCCGGGGCGCCGGATCTTTTGTGAAACGCTGCGGAGCGCGGTGCAGACGGGTCGCTCCGAAACCCCCGGGACGCGAGGGCGCGGAGGGTGCGCGGCCACGTGGGTGCCCGCGCTGCAGCCGCCGAGAGCGCGGACCTGGCCGCGGCCGCAGAGCCCGCGGGTGGAAGCCGGACGGGCCCGCCGCCGGCCCCTCCGTGGTGCTCATTTACCTGCGAGTGCCCGGCGCCGCCAGGGACACGGGGGCCGCCGGGCCCGCGCGCTCGGGGCTGGAACTCGGGCCGGGAGGGGGGCCGCGCCGGGTCGGCTCCCGGGGCAGGGGCGCGCAGGGGTTGAAGGGGGGTGGGATGGGGGCACTGCCTGTCCCCTGCCCCTTCGGGCGCCGCCCGCCAGACCCCCGCCCCGCCGGCCGCCTGGCTTTGCATCAGCCCCTACGGATTTGTCAGCCAGATGTGACAAGATTGTGGAGAGGCGAGGGAAGGAGGAGATCTGATATTAATCAGTGCATAGCTCGGAGCCAAACTTTCTCAAATGCGGTGTAGGAACATGCTCTTCTCATTTAAGGCATCCCTTTGTGGCTGTGGGGCTGCCACCGGTCGTAGTTTGACAGTTAAATGGAATGCCAACGAGCAGCCTTAATTGTAGGAGTAAAATTGTGTGTGTTGGGGCGGGGGGAGTCAGACGCTCGAAGGTTCAGTTATGTCCCCTAGTTTTATGGCCATGCTCACCGCCGTTCTCTGAAGACAGGGCATTTAAATCGGGCCAGACGCCTGGTCCCAGCCAGGCCTCTGCTGTTAACACTTAAGGGGCCTAGAAGAGGCCCCACTGGTGTCCTGGGAATCCCTGTCCGTGAGTGAGTGTGTGTGTGTGTGTGTGTGTGTGTGTGTGTGTGTGTGCAGGAGAAGACATGTGTTCCTGCAGCTTTGGGTGGACACAGCAGAGCTAGCAACAATTTTTTAGAAATACATTCTCATCAGAGTGACAAGGATTTCGGCTTGACAGTAAGTGAATTGAGAAACAGCATTTGGCAGATCACCTTTTTCCTTTCTGGTGCCTTTTCCGTCCTCATTTATCGTTTTAATTTGCAGAGTTCATGGAACCTTTTCATGAGATCCCTTAGACTCTTTGCTTGCAAATACGTGCCTATGTGTTAAAACTTTGTTCAGTGATAAGGATCCTGGCTTCTCAGTTGTCCCCTCCCAAATCCTTTGATATGTATTATGAAAACCTCATTCACAGTGGAATATGTCAGAAAAACATTTTCATGTGTCGTGTAAAAACGACAAACCCGACCGATAGTCCGGGATTTGATTTTTGCTTTCAGTGGGTGTGGAAAGATAACCACCACGTTTTTATGAAAAATCTTGATAAATAACTTTATCCTTTCTGGCAGACCTAAAAGAAGAAGATGTGAGTCATCATTTGATTTCTCATCCGATAGGTTTGCTGACTTTAATTTCACCAGGAAAGCATGAGGTTTTCAACTCAGCTGTTGGTTTGAACGTGTTGGTGTTACGGTTCAAAGCCGGGGAAAGGTGGTGAGCTCTTCACGGAGCACAAGCATGGCTCATGCTTCGGGAACTCATAATTATATTCCGACATCTGCATAATTTAATTTGGAAAATCATCTGTACCCGTAAATGCTATTGCATTCAGAATAGTAAGGATTTAGCCACATACCCCTCCTCCAGTCAGAAAGTGGTTAACTGGGAGGGGTTATATGGCCCTTGGTATTCGCCAAGATGAGGAACCATCATCTGTCTGCTCTGGTAATAATTCCCATTAGAAATGTTAACCAACATGAACTAATTCCCGTGGAAGCATGATTTTTATTTATTTGTTCATTTTCACACCTCTGTCCTGAAACACGCCTGCGTCCCAGGCCCCTATTCTGTATCTCAGAACCATCAGCTTGGAAAGAAGGAAGATCCACCCCACTGGGTGAGAAAAACCATACAAGTTTCCCCGTGGAACAAATAATAATTGTCCTTGAAGCACACCGTTATCATTTATGAATGCCTAGGGATAAATCTAAACATTCTAAAAGTTCAGTTTGTCGGTAAAATGAAACCACAGCATACGGGGTGAGAGGCAGAAGTGTCTTTTTAGCCTTTGTATATGGCTTTAGAAGTTATTTTGACAGTGGCCATTAAAAGAGTTGCCCCAAAGGTTCCACAAGGTAAATTACTTGCAGGAGGAGCGTGCTTTACCCCAGGGTGAATTTTCACCTCTACAGATGTAATTTAGACTGAGTTAGTTTTGTCAGAAACAGCCCTGTTTAAAAAGAATTAGAAGTACCCCAGGTAAGATGAAATCTCAGTGCTGAGCCACCCTTTTTTTTATATATATATATACCTAAAATCAAGATTTAGAGAGCCAATAAGTTTTTTTAATTACCTTACTCCAAATATCCTACTGCAGATTTTTTTATTGTATTTATTTATTTACCTATTTTATTTCTGATGCCTTATCTGAGAGATGTTAAGAGATAACTGGGTTCGGTGCAGAAGAGACCTCTGGAAAGTTTTGTGGTTTCTTTCTTTTTTTCTTTTACATTAGTTTCCACCTGAAAACATTATTTCCTCTTACCTAGTCATTCTTTGAAGCCCTTTTTCTTAATTCTGGAAATGCTAAGCTTCCAGTGTAGCCCCCTTTCTCTGCATGGACACATGCCTATTTTATCCCAAAAAGGGTGGGTCAAAAACCAAAGAGCAGAGCTGCTTTGCCACGGTCCAGTTTGGGGCCTTCTCGAACTCCGTGTAGTTGGAGCAGGCGAAAGGGCTCTTGCCATGCCCGTCCACACTCGGGTTCATTATTATAAACCAGCGTAACACACCATAGGAGAAGTTTGCCTTGGAGGGATGGTAATTTCGGTCAGCTCGTGTGGAGGGGAATGGTTGTCTCGGTGAAGGAAAACTTTAATTCAGGCTACTAACTTTTTCTTGCATGTGGTTGTACCTGCCTGTCTCCTCTACGGATTACTTGTATGATCCTTCCACACACGCAAACAAACATCACAATTATTTTCCAGCCCTCCACCAGCTTCCAGAAGCATTGTCCCGGTTCTGTGGCCCTCTGAGTGTTTCCTGCATTATGCACCACGAAGGTAAAATTTTGTTCGGACCCCTGGAACATGTCACGATACAGCATGCTGGATTTTAAGGCAGTGATCAGGACGGCATAACTCACTAAGTCTGGTCTTTTCTTTTTAAAAATTTCATTTTGAAAATCTAGGGTTGCGGGTTTCTTTCCCCCCACTTAGTTCTTAAGATCTCGTTCTCCTTAAGTCCTTAAAAGAAATATCTGCAAAATTTTACTGAGAAATGTTCACAATTTCATCATTATCTTGCGGCAGCGGCATCAGACACGAAGTCGCGTTGCTCGTGTAACTGCCCACCTTTGTTAAAATTATTCTAAAGTAGAAATGTCTTTTTTTGTGTGTTAGTTTTTGTTTTTTATTCTCCCTGCCCCCGACTCTGCTGCGTTCAGAAGTTCCTGCACATTCAGTTAACATCCCTCAGTTTTTTGTTATCAGAGGTTTCTGGAGATTGCCTCTGAGGTCTTCCCAAATTTAGGTTATAAAGAAGGGGAAAAAATGTGTCCATGCCATTTATATTTTTGTTGTTACGTTGCTTTTTTTTTTTTTTTTTTAATGAAGAAGTATTTGGTTTGGTTCATAAGGTAACATTTGGATATTTTTCTATTTTTTGTGTTCTCCGTTTTCAGAACTAATAATTTTGAGAAAAAAGGGCACAGCTGTTAAATTATTTTGGCACAGAGTTTATACTTTGATTTATAGAGATCAAAAGAACAAGTATTTTCCCCACCATCTTCTTTGAACTAAGCAACAAGAGAACGAGGCAAGGGTGTCACGCATACTTTCTACTCACAGGTAGACTTGGCCCAACATCTGTGCCCTGGGTTCTACCTCCCCCCTGCCCCTCCTCTGCCAGACCCTCTCCATGCTCTTTCTTCTTTGGCCTCTCTTCTCAACCCCCGGCTTGCAGTGAGAAAGCAGACTCCTCAATTCTCTAGTGTTGTTTTGTATTGCAAATGATGCCTACCTGCTTTGGGAGGCTTCCGGGCCCTTTTTTCAACTGTGCTCATGGTAAAAGGTGTCCCCTCATTGTTGGGAATCCAGATGGTTCCATGAAGCCAATAGAGAGATGCCTGGCTGCCTATCTGGACAGCCCACGCCCATCTCACCCCGTTGCCTCTCGACGTGTGCTCCGCTGGCCCAAGGCAGAAGCCTCTGGTCTGTGGCCTGGCCTCCTGGCCTTGACACACGGGTACAAGATGGGCCTAGGACCATGGCATTTCCTGCACCCAGTGAGGAGAGCATGCCTCCCCCGGCCTCACAGAGCACCTAAAAAAAATTAACCATAACTCTTTAATGTCGTTAAATTCCCAGTCCGTATTCAAATGCCCTAGATTGTCTGGTGAGCCTATTTAACCATTGGTGTGTCCAAATCAGGGTCCAGATAAGGTCCCTCCAGTGTCTCTCTCCATCTATGGGTTTACATTTCTTTCCTTCAAGTTTATTTGTGGGAAAAGCTGGTCTACTCGTTCTGGAGAATGCTCCCCAGTCTGGTTTAGTGATTGCTTCCTCATGGTATTGTTGACATTGTGGTTATTCCTCTGTCCCTATATTTTCTGGACACGGGAGTTGACCGAGGGGCTTGATCCGATCAGATTTGAACGTTTTGCACCAGACCACGCCGTCCATCGTGGTGCATATCTCTGCATCCAGGGACAAACGGCCTGGTCGTTATCTTTTACGTTAGGAGCTGTGAAGTGGTGGTATTCTAATTCTTCATTCATTTATCTACTGGGCACTTCTATAAAGGGAATCTCTGAAACACACTTGTATAGAAAAGAATATATACTTAATTCTTTCCCTCTGTTTCCCAGTTTGGGGAACAATTCCTTGGGTCCCTAGCGTTCCCTAAAGGCAGCCGATGACCCTTTGTTTTGTTTTTAGTATCTTTTGAATTGCTAGATTTTAATATAGTGAATGACTCACGCCAGTTTTTGACGAGCCATAGTCTCTGCTCGGTCGTTCTCGACCGGTCGAGGTGTATGGCTTTCTCCCCCACCTCCCATGAAGACATGTGCTCCCCTAGGGCAGATGCTGGGAGTTCCTCGTCTTTGTATCCCCAGGAGGCTCCCTACAATTACCAGTGCATAGTAGATGCTTTAAAAACAAATAAAAACCACCAGCAACAACAAAAGCAATTTGTGGAATAAATTGGTATCGTTTTGTTGCACTGCTCACGAGGAAGATGGCATGAGACAGACGTCCAGTCTTGTGTCTCTCCCTAGGCGGCCTTCCGTCCAGTGCCACTCGCTGCCTCCCCCAAAAGGCCCTTACTGCTTTTCTCCTCCCTTCTTCCCCGTTGTCCTTTTTGCCCAACTGGCAAATGGGGATACTATTTTCAGAATCCTAGTTGTACCTCTATGGGTTTGTATATGTAAGGAAAACTTAAAAATTGAAAGAAGTCATAGAAAAATGAGAGAACAGGAGGCAGGGAGCAAAAAATCCAATTCTCACAAAAGACATAAGAAGTTACAAAATGTGTCTAAGAGACAGATGTCGAGCGGCCCAAAGAGCAGTTTGGGAGAGACCTCCCCCCCTTGAATGATACGGCGTCCTGAACCACAAAGGTTAGCCCTGCAGCCACGGTGAGAATGGGGTGACGATTTCATTGTGGGAGAAACCAGCTCCTCACCCCCCAAGCTGAGGGTGGTCTGGCTGCCTTAGAAGACGTTGTGTAGGATAGATCCTGACTGGCAGTTTTTGATCTGCGTGGCAGCCTTCCAAGACTCAAACGTATTAATGATTGTCTGTATCAAGACTTACAAATATAACTTGGAAAACCTGAAGCAGCTTTATGCTGAAGGCTGGTGACTTAAAAAGTGATTTGTGATTTAGCGGAGTGGCTCCTTTGATTTTAAGTTAGGGAATTACAATTCTTACCACCGAGAATCTGGCAGAGCCTTAGAATCCCACACTTAAGAGACGACTACAGACTCTAAACTTGACCTCAGTGATTTCTACTCGTTAGCCACTTCTCACATGATTTTTTTACGTGGCCCTCTCCACAGCCAGCAGGACAGTCGGTGTGTAAATTAAGAACTACGTTCTGCCGCTAGTATAAGCTCCTAACTAACAGTCACCATGCTTTCTGTGCAGCCTTCCTTGGGGCATGACCTCAACGTTGCCTCATGGTCACAAAATGGCATCTCAAGTCCAGCCATCATATTTTCGTTCCAAGAAGGAAGAAGGAAGACAAGAAAAGAAGTCTCTCCACTGAGTCAGCTCCCATTTATAAGGAGCTTTCTGTGAAGCTCCACCTAGCAACTTCCACATGCATACCACTGGCCAGTGCTTAGTCACCTGGCCACCCACAGAGACTCAGAAAGGAAAATCCGGTGAAAGGCTATTGGGTGGGCATCTATAATTGGTGAGCACGGCGCCACTGCCTCATTCCTTCATTAATTCTTCTTTCAGCTAGTCCCAGTGGAGGGCCTACGGAGTATCAGGCCCCCTGCTAGCTGCTGGGTGCTAGTTTAGGATTCAGTGGGTTCCTTGCCTCTTTTAGGAATGATTAATTGTGTCTCAACGTTTATGAAGATTTTTATAATATGTATTTTTGGTAGCTCTGTCTGTGTAGAGCCAGGGCCCAGAGGACCCAAGAACTTTGGTGTGGGCTTTGTCGCAACAACACTCCCATCGTACTGATTGGTCTTTTCAGCTCTTAGACAGAGGTTCCAAGGCATGGAGCTGAAGGCTGTATGGTTTCATGGGAAGTAAGGCCTAAGTCAGCTGAAGTCAGTTGTAGATTTTTCTGCCTCCCAGTGGAAGATGCTCACTGTGGGGAGGGGCAGGGAGCACAGGCTCCCCCCTCTGTACCCAGAGGGATTCTTTTTTTTTTATTTTTTTTTTAAGATTTTATTTATTTGTCAGAGAGAGATAGCACAAGCAGGGGGAGCTGCAGGCAGAGGGAGAGGAAGAAGCAAACTCCCTGATGAGCAAGGAGCCCAATGGAGGACACTATCCCAGGGTCCTGGGATCATGACCTGAGCTGAAAGAGGATGCTTAACTGACTGAGCCACTCAGGCGTCCCCAGAGGGATTCTTTTTAACACAGGCAAATCAAATTCCTTTCGTATTTTTTTCCCTAAGGATTACTTAAAACAAAATCCATACTCATTGGCCTTTCCCACAAGATCCTATGCAGAGTGCTCTCTCCCACCTCTCTGACCCACATTTTCTACCACTAACCTTACTAACTCACTCCATCTACACTGACTCCTTTTCTGTTCCTGAGCATTCAGCCTCTTCTGTGCCTCGGGGCCTTTGCACTGGCTATGCCCGCTGCCCTAAAACACTTCCTCCCTCTCCAGTTCCTCACTGGCTCCTTGGCGTCCCTTGGATTCAGTTCAAATGTTACCTCTTCAAAAGTCTTCAACGATGACCTTATCTAAAAGGCACTTACTTATCTCCCTCCCCCTCCGTGCTACCCAGTAAAATTGCTAGGAAAGCTTTCTGTCTGGTTTATTCACCACCTTACTCTGAGCTGGTATTGTTTATTCTTTATTTTCTGTCTCCTCTAGATTGTAAGCCCCTGGAGGGCAGGGACCTCATCGGTCTTGTTCAACACCGTAACCGCCGGAGTTTAGCACAATTCCTGGCTCATTAACGTTCAATAACTACGTATTCTTGTATTATAAATGAAGTTTCTTTACAGGGTGACACTTTAACGTCCTGACCTGCAGAATGTGGATACTAATGCCTGAATGTCAGAGTTACTGTAGGAATTAAATGAAACCATAAATGTTAGTGCCAAATATTGATATTTCAAGACAGAACCTACCTCCAGTATCTGGGTCAGAGACCACCCTGATAGCCCTCGAGTTCCTCCGCTTCCTCATCCATAAAATGGGGACAGTCGTACCTGCCTCCCGGGAGGTGGTGAGGAAGAAACAAGAAAGCACAGGGGCCTGCTTCAGTGCAGTACTTCACATGCGATGAAACATGCAGAAAGCTCACCGGCTGTGTGGCTTTGGGAAAATTACGAATCTTCCATAAATCTCAGTTTCCTGAGAGCAGTGCCATCCTCAGAGCCGCGTAGTGAGGATCGACTGAGAACAGCTATGAAATCTCGCCACCACGCAGAAGAGCAGGTGCGGAAAGAACATCCAGTCTCACCGCTGGACTCCCAAGGGTCCAGGAGAACTTTCTGCGGGGGTGGAAGTGTTCCCTGTCTCCACCGTCCAGTATGGTAGCCACGAAACCACGCGTGTCTGCCGAGCACTTGAAATGTGGCTGATGTGACCAAAGAATTGAACTTCTCATTGTTTTATTTTTATTAATTTAAATTTAAATAGGCGGGCGCCTGGGTGGCTCAGTCAGTGAATGTCTGCCTTCAGCTCGGGTCATGATCCTGGGGTCCTGGGTTCAAGTCCCTCATTGGGCTCCCTGCTCAGCGGGGAGTCTGCTTCTCCTTCTGCCCCTCTACCCCACCACTGCTCTCTCCCTCTCTCTCTCTCTCTCGCTCAAATAATCTTAAAAAATAAAAATAAATAAACTATTAAAAAACAAATTTAAACAGGCACCTGTGGCTAGTGGCTGCCACATTGGACAGGGCAGACCAAGTCAACTGAGCCTACAGAGCTGTCCAGCGGGTCCGCAGTTCAGTTTTGTACCCGAGCCAGTTCACAAACTGCTCCCCTCAAAGCGGCCACGCCACGAGTCTGGAAACCCCCAGAGGTCTTCTATAATTTTTCTCCTTCCTTTTGCATTCTATCCCTGAGACTACCCCCCCTGCAGTTATCCTCAGGGATAAGAGAATATCTGCATGCATTAGAGATGAAATCCGCTTTAAGGTGGACAGTCTTTATTCTCAGGCTCGAGCATTCAAATCCCTCCAGAGGCCTGCACTGTCCAGCCGTGGATGTCTGTGCGTCAACCCCGCTGTGCGCCTGGGCCGGCTGCCGCCAGCTGTTCAAGGGAGCATCTCCCCAGACTGGAGGTAGAGCCGGGGTGTCTGCGGAAGGAAGCAGGACCCTCGAGCCTACCTGAGAACCAGGTCGTAACTCTCCGTCCCCAAGCCTGCAAATCACCGACGCGTCCATCACATACTGGGCGTGTCAGTAATTTCTGGATGAATGAAGGAGCCGATGAGAGCTACAGAAAAGCAAACCAGAATTTTGAATGTTGATTCGTAGCACATCAGAGTGACTAATAACAATTCGGAAATAGGCTGATTAAAATGCGTAAAAAGCAATAATCATGTCTTGATGAGTTCAGAATGTTGTAAACATCTGCTTTATGTTTCTGAAGAATGGAACAAGTATTAGGATTCCAGGGGAAAGGATGTAAGTTTTAAAAGAGTTTTCCATATTGATTTGCATGAGTACTTTTCGTCCTGTAATTAGAATTTTTGGGTTTGATTTCATTTTAGAAGTTTTAATTTGTCTTTAGATAATGGTGCTATAATTTTTACCACATCGTGGAATTCTGATATGGGTAGAAAAACTCAAGGGCCTTAATATTGGAAGTTTTCTGAGGCACTGTAATTAGCTTTTTTTTAGCTCATAAATAATTCCTCTGAGATTTACTTCCATGGATGTTTAATGAGCTTTATTAAGCCTTATTCAAATAAGTTCATATAGAGCCACATGAATATTTCTTATAAAACAGCATTTGTACATTGAATTTATACATAAAGCTGCTTGAAATTCTGTCCCCAAACTAAAAGCCGCAAAAACCGAATAGTCAGGTTCGGCCAGTGGGTCTCAACTGGAGGCGGTTTTGCCCCACGGGCATTTGGCAATGTCTGGGAGATTTGGGGTTTTCACAACTGGAGGAGGGAGAGGCGTTTCTGTGGTGTCTGGTGGGTAGAGACTGGGGATGCTACGAGTCATCCTAAAGGCACAGGACAAACACCACAAAGAATTATGTGACTCAAAGTGTCAGTGATCCTGGAGTTGAGGAACCCTGAGTCAGGTGTCAAAGAGATACAGAAAAAGCGAGTTTCAGGTTTAGGCTACGAAATGTGCTTGGGATTGTTTCCTCTGTAGTTTCGTTGTGCTGGGCCTATGGGGGACTCACCCAGAGCTTCCCGGGCCTGTGTCCGGGCGAGAGCCTTTGAAGCAAAATCTTCAGGCAAGGAGGGAGTGTGCTCTAGGACATCTTTCTGGGGTTGAAGCCGGTCCTGTTTTCTGAATACATGAATGTGAATTTACTCTGTGTGGTTCCGGCGTCTTGCTTGCAAGCAGCGAATGGCATCTTGAGGGACAGGATCCAAAGTAAGAATTTTTTTCTCCTTTTAAAACAGTCCTATGTATCAGAACGTAGATTGTGAAGTATTCCAGAGGCTTCGTACGGAGTATGCTGGGAGCTGTAGCGAATACAGATGGCTGGTTCCCGGGTCAGCTGGCGTTGAGAGCCACAGGTGGACCGCACGTTAGGTGTGCCCCAGACAATGGGATGTTCTTGTCGGGACCGTGTGTAATAGAACTTAAACCAGCACTTGCTTTTATCTTTCCAGTCAAAGGATATTACATCATCATGTGCATGGGGATATAGACGTATGTGTTCGTGCATTTAGTAGCTCTGCACAAGTATCTAGGAGTAGAATCTCTATAACCAAAAGGGGAAGTAATTTCTGGCACGGTATTTCTCAAACTTTTCTTCATCAGGAGACTAGATTTTTTTTCCCTAATTGTGCCTCCCCCAGTGGAATTTTAATATGATACCGTATACTGTGTTTCTGTTCATGTATGTGTATCTATGTTTTATCCATAAAAAGAATATATTTTCACCTCCCCCCAAGAACTGGTTTTTACCCCAATGGGATGCTATCACCCTTGACGAGAGTACAGGCATTATTACAGTAAGAGGTTGTTGCGATCACAGGGAGTTCTTTGTAGGATATCGTATGGCTTTACAAAGAGCAAACAGCTTTTCTGATGCATGTTTTCTCTTTTCTGTGTTGTGATCCTTCTGGAAGGGTTCAGGTAACACCGTTACTATCTGCTGCGTACCTCAGTTATGAGCGATCCTGTTCCTTCACCTGAAAATCTCGTCTGCTTGCTCAGTTCAGGCCCGTGGTCATCTGAAAGGAATCACAGATAACCGTCACATCAGGGAGAGTTCAGCCTGTATTTAAGCAAAGTCACTGATTTTTTTAAGACTTCATTTTTTAGGAGACTTCTAGATTCACAGCAAAATTGAAAGTAGAGGTTTCCTGTATACCCCCTGTCCCCACACATGCACAGCCACCCCATTACCCACATCCCCCACCGGAGGGTACATCTGTGACAACTGAGGAACCTACATGGACGCGTCATCATCACCCAAAGTCCATGGTTTACCTTAGAATTCACTCTTGGTGTTGTACGTCCTGTGCGTTTGGACAAATGTAGGACACGTCTCCATCATTATAGTATCATACGGAGTATTTTCACTGCCCTGAAAATCCTCTGTATTCCACTTAACCCCTGACAACCACTGATCTTTTTACCGCCTCCATAGTTTTGCCTCTTGCAGAAGGTCATAGAGCTGCAGTCATACAGTGTGTAGCCTTTTCAGATTGGCTTCTTCCCGTTAGTAATATGTACTTCAGTTTACTCCGTGTGTCTTCATGGCTTGGTGGCTCGTGTCTTTTTACTGGGTAGGATTCCAGTGTCTGGACGGACCACAGTGTATTTATCTGCTCACCCACTGAAGGACGACTTGGTTGCTTCCAAGTTTTGGCAGTCATGAATAAAGCTCCTGCTATTAACATCCGTGGGCAGGTTTTCATGTGGACATGCATTTTCTTCTCCTTTGGGTAAACACCAAGGAACGTGATTGCTGGGTTGTATGGTAAGAGTAGGTTTGGTTTTGTAAGAAACCACCACACTGCCTTCCAGAGTGGCTGCCATTTTGAATTCCCACTAGGAGTGAATGAGAGTCTCTGTTGCCGTCCTCATGAGCATTTGGTGTTGTCAGGTGCTGGACTTTGGCCATTCTAATAGGTGTGCAGAGGACTGGTTTTATCAGTAATATTTGTATTGAGATATAATTTACTGACGATAAAATTCACCCTTATGAAGTCTATAACTGAGTGGTTTCACTATATTCACAGAGTTGTGCAATCACTACTATGTAATTTTTTAACATCTTTACCTTAAAAAGCAACTCTGGTCAAAATTTAAAACATCTGTGCTTCAAAGGACACGATGAAGAAAGTGAAAAGATAATCCAGGGCAGGAGAACACATTTGCAAATCATCATCTGTTAAGGGACTCATACTAAGACTATATAAAGAACTCTTACAACTCAATGCTAAAAGACAAATAACCCCATTAAAAAATGAGCAAAGCATCCAAATAGACATGTCCCCAGGGAAGACCTACAAATAAATGGCCAATGAGCTCATGAAAAGTTGCTGATCGCAATTAGCCATTGAGGAAATGCACATCAAAACCACAGTAAGCTACCGCTTCATTCCCACTAGGCTGGCTGTTTCAAGACAGACAGACAACAATAAGTGCTGGGAAGGACGTGGAGAAATTGGAACCTTCCTACGCTGGTGGTACGGATGCAGACAGTGTGGCCACTTTGAAAAACAGTTAGATTCTCAAGTTAAACGGAATTACTATATAATCCAGCAATTCCACTCCCAGGAAGACCTAGAAATGAATACCTATGCCCACCGTAAACTTGTACACAGGGCTCCTTCTGTAGGTGATGGGAATGTTCTAAGATCGGATCGTGATGTTTGCACAACTCGGAGAATATACTAAAAATCATTGAGTTGGATACGTTCAGTGGGTGAATTATATGATATCTGAATTGTATCTCAATCTAAAGCTATTTTTTAAAAGGTGAAAACAAACAAAAAGGATAATATTCTCCCCTCACTGCCACCCGTTAGCCATCCTTCCTCATTCCTCCCCACTCCACACAGCCTTGGTCACCGCTGGTCTGCGTCTGGCCTCAGGAGATTGACCACTTCTTGACACTTCATGTAGATGGGATCCGACCCCCTGTGACTTTTTGCCCTTGCTTTGTTTCACTGAGCGTGTTTTCAGGGGTCACGCCTGCCGTAGCACATGTCGGTATTTCATTCCTTTTCATGGCTAAATAATATTCCATCGCATGGGTACACCCCATTGTGTTTATCCACTCTTCAGCTGATGGACATTGAGGTGGTTTCCAGTTTTTGACAGTTATAAGTAATGCAGCTATGAACATCCAGTACAAGCTTCCATGTGGGCCTGTGTTTCCATTTCTCTTGGGCACGTACCTAGGGGTGGAATTTCTGGGTCATATGGTAACCCCACGTTTAACCTTTTGAGGAGCTGCCAGACTGTTTCCCATAGTGGCTGCGCCATTTTGCATTCCCACTGGTACTGATTTTTAAGTGAAGACTAGTTATATGTTCCCTAAAGTGAGTGAGTTTCCCAAGTCCTGGGACAGAGTGTCTCCTTCCCTGTCCCCTCACGAGGCCACAGAGTCCCTTAATTGACAGATGGAGGTCCCCCCAGACACACATGCACACCCCAGTTCCAGAATCATGCCGATTCCACCCAGTGGCTCTTCCTGGGGCCTCACTGACGCAGCTCCCATGAGAGCTTTTTCTCCTTAATAAAATCACATTATTCAGACCTTTATCCCCTTTGGACGAATTCATCTTAAAAACATATGGGAAGCTTTGTTCTTAATACCAGAACTTAGCCGACACGTACCTCTGTGTATTCTCTTTCAGCCGTGTGAACTTGAACGTGCAGCTGGGTGTGCACGTGGGGCTGCCAGCCTGGCTGGGCCTCGGCAGCCACGCAGCCCAGGGGGTGGAACCAGGGAGTCGTCCTCAGTGTGATCGGCCACGGCATGTCCTCCGTCCTTGTGGACTTTTAGCCTCGGCCACACATTGGGGGATAACCACGTCCACATTTGGATAATTCTCCATTCAGATCGTTCTCTCTTGCTTATTCCAGGACGGTCCCCGGGTAACTTTCAGGGGCAACTGCTTTGGTCAACTTAGATTTTGGTGACTGTTCACCCTTTCTGTGCTCTTAATAACAAGCAAATGGGTGCCTGGGGGGCTCAGTCGGTTGAGCCTCTGCCTTCGGCTCAGGTCATGATCCTGGGGTCCTGGGATCGAGTTCCAGGTTGGGCTCCCAGCTCAGCGGGAAGTCTGCTTCTCGCTCTGCTCCTCCCCGTCCCGCCCACCCATGCTTTCTCTCTCTCTCCTTAATAAATAAATGAAATGTTGGAAAAAAAATAAATAACATGTGAGATATTTGCGTCCAGCCCATACTCCTTTCTCCCAGAGCGTGGTGATGTTCCCTAGCCCCCTCTCACTCGCAGAGCATCTGTGGGATGTGTTTGCTGTCGGCAGGCCCTGGGGCCAGCTGCTCTTGGGTCGGGGGCACGGGATCCCCATGTGCATCTGGCACAGGGTGGGCACACATTGCTCCGTGAAGTTTACCAAAAGGAGGCCCAGGTCCAGTTTGCAAGTGCAGCCCGGCTCTGCGCACCACTCACGTGCCCGCGTTCTCTCTTGCAGGCTATCGGCTGCACTCTGAACTGTGGCTGTCAGAGTTTCAGACCCGGGAAGATCAACCATCGCCAGTGTGAGCAGTGCAGACACGGATGGGTGGCACATGGTAACCTTATTCTCCCTCCTCCCGCGGCCTCTCGTGTCCCCTCTGCATGACATGGAGTAATTCGGGAGTGGATTTCACGTCTGAGAAGGACCGCCCACACTTGCGTGTCCCCGCTCCTGCTGGCCAACAGGCAGAGAGCTTTATATACCTTCCCTTTTGGAACCTTAACGACTCTGCACGGCGGGTGGGGTCTTAGCCCTGCTCTGGAGACGTCAGAACAGGTGCTTCGGGGCGGCCCTTCTGCAGCGACGGAAGTGTCCCGCGCTGTCTCACGCGGTAGCCGTCAGGGTTGCCGGGTGAAATTCAGAACGCTCAGTGAAATTTGAATTTCAGGGTAACAATAAACGATTACTTTAACCGAAGTATGTCCCGGTGAATATATTCAGGATAAACCAATCCCACTTATTCCCTGTGTATGTGAAATTTATGTTCACATATCACCGGGCGTCCCGTATTTTTATTTGCCGAACCCGACAATCCCACACGTAAGCCCCACGTGGCTGCCGAGTATTTGAAAGGTGACTGGTGGGACCCTCGGAAGAACTGAATTTCTGATTTTATTTCATTTAAGAAGTAAAATTTAATAAGGTAAAAATAATTCCATAAAATTAAAAATTTTATAAATCTACAGGAGCTGTGGGCAACTGAGGACTGTCGCATGGGTCGGTGTAGATTTTGGTGTCTTACCTGGCCAAGCCCAATAGCTGGGACGTGGCAGACGAGAGGACAAACCCAGATCCGTCAGATCCCCAAGCCCAGGCTCTTCACCAGTAGACCCCGTTCTTCCTGACTTTTCAGCCTTTTTTTTTTTTTCCCCCGGCCTTTTGATTATGTGCCTGCCACCTTTGTCTTTACCCCTTTTCCTTGCACCCTCCCTGCATGGGGCTATTTTTCACTCCTTAAGGACAGGGAAGGACAAAAAGAAGTCTCAGGCCAGTCCATTTTATTTCAGAAGTTCCTGTGAATAACGTAGAGCCTGATAGCTATTAGGATTGTGAACCATTTGCATAGTCCCGTGTTTTCTGTCGGAACGCATAACTGAGAGGGGTCCCTAGCCCACCCCTGTGCAGCGCTTCTCTGAGAAGTAAAATCTCTTAAAAGGGTGTTTCTTCTATTTGATTTTTCAGCTCTGAGCAAGCTGAGGGTTCCCCCCGTGTATCCCACAAGCCAGGTGGAGATTGTCCAGTCCAATGTGGTGTTTGATATTAGCAGCCTCATGCTCTACGGGACCCAGGCCATCCCTGTTCGCCTGAAAATCCTATTGGACCGGCTCTTCAGTGTGTTGAAGCAAGAGGAGGTACTCCAGATCTTGCACGCCTTGGACTGGACCCTTCAGGATTATATCCGGGGATATGTGCTGCAGGTATGGGGAGCGTGGCCACGGTTCTCCTGGGTGTCTTCTCCAATCCACGTGTGCATAACGGGTGTAACGCAGGTGCTCCAGCCATTGGCGGGGATCCTTTCGTAGTGGCTTAAGCCCCCACCTGATGTTCTGGGAAGAATCTAGTGCTTTCCTCAAGATACCTGTGAAACATCCAGACATGGGAGCATGGACGTAGTCTCTGATTTGGGTATCACGAAGCCGTTTCTCCCACAGCAGAGCCTTGGCCCTGTGTTACTATCTTCAGGCCACCTACGGACACAAGACACTGTGCCACATTTTACTGAGGGTGTGGGGGTGAGAGAGGAGCGTATGTTCCAGAAGCACATTGCAGACGGCTGTAGTTGAGGCCGCCCCACCACTGGCCTTCCTTCCCAGGCTCCATCACCCTGTGATACGTCTGTGTTCTGGCTCCTGCTTGTTCTCTCTCCCCTCAATTCTCCTTTGACCTCTTCACGTGTTCTCTGCACCCCTCCCTTGTGCCTTTCACCCCCTCTCCCTCTTCGCTATCTTGCAAAGTAGGCTTACCTCCTGCTCGACCTTGTCATGGGGGTAGGCCTTGTGTTTCATATCCACAGGCACAGAACATATTTCCTGGGACGAATTATATCATTTCTCTGACATAGGAAGCGGTGGCAGCTTCTTTTTTCCCCTTGACACTCTACTAGAAAATGTCAAAATTTCAATGAAATGGGGGATGAATATACTTCCAAGACTAACGTACACTTGAATCTTACCCCAGGTAGGCTATGTCATCAACACAAACACTTAGTGTTTTATCAACCTGGACTCTCTTCCAGTAAAATCTCCCAGGGCAGGTAAATTATCCCCATTTTCCAGAGGCTCAGAGTGCTTCTAAATCTTGGCCAACGTCACTCAGGTCGTAAGTGGCAGACCCAGGATTTGAACCCGTTTGTCACTCTGAGGCCCAGGATCATCCCGTGGAGGCGGGTTTGCTCACCTCGGGTGCAGGACCCCCCACAGGCTAGAAGCAACCTCTTATGTAGAGTAGCGTTATGATCTTACATTATGACATCAATCAATATTTAATGATCCTAATAATCTTGCTTTCTAGTGTTAGGATTAAAAATATGGAATCAATTACCTTGAACTTCTGGTGCATCAAAAATTTATGATGTTACATCCCTCATCATCTACAGAACTCTTCCATGCATCGTGAAAAATCTCAGTAGGCCATCAAATACATGTTCTGTGATAAAATATTTATTGTAGTTTTGGGGAAAGTTAGGCCGTGCTAGAGTTTGAAAGAGCTCCGACACGCCAGTGTAATTACAGCTCTGCCTTGCGAACATGGGCAGTGGATCAATACGGTTCATTTGTTTTCTGATGTGAGTTGCTGGGGAAGATTATTAAACTTGCAGCAAATGAATGCTTGAGCTCTGTCTAGGTCTGACCGTTCCCTCTCTCCTTCTGAGATAAAGAAGTGGCTATTGTTCACACGATACCTATTTTCGTTTTAGTGGGGAAAATTATTACACCTCATGCAAGACAACCAATTGGTTTGAAATAAGATGGAAAATAATCACCCAGTTTCTCTTCGGCTGGAGTCCTATCATTTTACGTCTTTCTTTAAGAGCACTGCTTATATTTGCGCAGTGTTCTTTCCGTGCAGGGTTTCTGGTCTAGGAGAGTAGCGTGAGTGCGGGGCTGATATGCACAGAGGCGCCCTGGGGTGCTAGGGAGGCCCCAACCACGTGACCCCGCGTAGAGAAGAGGGTAAGGAGGAGTAAATTGATTGCCCTTGATGGTTCTGGTTTAGGATGCGTCCGGAAAGGTGCTGGATCACTGGAGCATCATGACAGGGGAGGAGGAGTTGGCCACCCTGCAGCAGTTCCTTCGCTTTGGGGAGACCAAGTCCATCGTGGAGCTCATGGCAATCCAAGAGAAAGAGGAGCAGGCCATCATCATCCCGCCGGCCACGGCCAACGTAGACATCAGGGCGTTCATTGAGAGCTGCGGCCACAGGAGCGCCAGCCTCCCCGCCCCTGCGGACAAGGGGACCCCCAGCAGCCTGCACCCCTTCGAGAACCTCATAAACAACATGACCTTCATGCTGCCCTTCCAGTTATTCAACCCTGTGCCCCCCACGCTGATAGGGTCGCTGCCGGAACAGTACGTGCTGGAGCCGGCTCAGGACCAGGGTCAGGAGCCCAAACAGGAAATCCATGGACCCTTCCCCGGCGGGGGGGGCGGCGGCGGCGGCTTCCTAACCTCCCGTTCTGCGTCATTTCAGGTCGAAAAAGAGCCGTGTCTAAACTGCCCGGACGCAGTTCCCAAAAAGGAAGACAGCGCCCATTTAAGTGACTCCGGCTCCTACAACATTGTCACCAAGCTTGAAAGGACACAGTTGTCCCCCGAGGCCAAGGTGAAGCCCGAGAGGCACGGCCTGGGCGCGAAGAAGGGCCGCGTGTTCTGCACGGCGTGCGAGAAGACCTTCTACGACAAGGGCACGCTGAAGATCCACTACAATGCCGTCCACCTGAAGATCAAGCACAAGTGCACCATCGAGGGCTGCAACATGGTCTTCAGCTCGCTGAGGAGCCGGAACCGCCACAGCGCCAACCCCAACCCGCGGCTGCACATGCCCATGAACAGAAACAACAGGGACAGGGACCTCCGGAACAGCCTGCAGCTGGCCGCCTCGGAGAGCTACGAGCGCGCGGGCTTCCCGGCGGCGTCCCCAGACTGCGGGCCTCTGGCCGGCTACGCGGCGTCGGGGGAGGACCCCGGGGGCCAGCCGGCCTTCCCGAGCATCGGGCAGAACGGCGTGCTTTTCCCCAACCTAAAGACGGTCCAGCCGGTCCTGCCTTTCTACCGCAGCCCGGCCACCCCGGCCGAGCTGGCCAACACCCCCGGCGTGCTGCCTTCTCTCCCTCTCTTGTCCTCTTCCATCCCGGAGCAGCTGGTTTCAAACGAGGGCCCGTTTGATGCCCTTCCCAAGAAGAAATCCCGCAAGTCCAGTATGCCCATCAAAATAGAGAAGGAGGCCGTGGGACTAGCTCACGACAAGCGGCTCGCGCTCAGCTCGGATGAAGACGTGCCCCCGCGGGTGGCCAGCGAGGATGAGCCGGAGGCCTGCAGTCCTCGGTCGTCGGGTAGAGCTCCTGAGGAGTGGCACGCACAGTCCGGAGGCCCAGGGGGTCCCCTCCCGGAAGGAGAGAGGGTCTGTCGTCTACAGCCAGGGATGGAGTCGAGCAGAGCCATCAGCAGGACCCCCGAACAGGCCACACAGCACTCGGAGAGGGAGGCTGAGCCGAAGCCAGCCCTGACCACGGCACCGAGGGAGCTGGAGGATGGCGGCCGTGAGCTTCACCTCACGCCTGGGACAGAGCCTTGTGTCCCCTTTCCTGACTACATCAAACTGCAGCAGCGGCTGCTGGCCGGCGGGCTCTTCAGCGCTCTGTCCAGCAGAGGAATGGCTTTTCCCTGCTTCGAAGATGCCAAGGAGCTGGAACCCGTGGGTCAGCACGCATTAGGAAGGCAGAAGGAAGAGACACGCTTCCAGTGTGACGTCTGCAAGAAGACCTTCAAGAACGCTTGCGGTGTGAAAATGCACCACAAGAACATGCACGCCAAAGAAGCGCACGTGTGCGCGGTGGGGGGCTGCAAAGCCGCGTTCCCCTCGCGCAGGAGCAGAGACAGGTAAGACATCCGCTGGCGATCGTTTCCTCTAAAGCCGTGGTTCTGAAACGTCAACAAGCATCCGAATCACGGGGAGGGCTGTTAAAACACATCCTTCTGAGCCTTGCCTGTAGAAGTTCTGCTTCAGCAGGTGTGGGACGAGGCCTGAGGGTTTGCATTTCTGAGTTCCCGGGTGATACTGCTCCTGCTGTGCCGGGGACCACAGTTTGAGAAACGCTGTTCTTTACATCCACACGCCCGGATTTTCAGGTCCACATCTAAACTCATTTGACCATGAAACCTGACCTGAAAGGACATGAGGTTATGGGTAGTCTTTTTTTTTTTTTAACCTCCCTTTGTGTGGATTTTTTCATTATACATTCAGTGCAGAAATACTAACGGATTTATTATAGGGACGTGAACAGACTATTACAGTTTGTGTGTCATTCTGCCTTTCTAAAGTCTGAGAAACTCTGAATTCAGAAACACGTCTGGCACACACGGTTTGGGGTAAGGAATAACAAACTCGTCTACGTGAAGGCGGGGGTTAAACCATCACCATAGACAACAAAACTTGTCTACTTTTCATTTTATGATACGAAGCCCATCGAATGAAACTTTTTCTCGTATGTCTAGTTAACCAGCTGTATTCAAAAGGAAGAGTAACTGCGTGGTTGGGGAATTTTTAATTATTAAGATATCAGAGAAGAAAGGCACTTATTACCAGGTTATTAAGGGTTTGTGATGTTGGTTGAAGGATGGGAAGTCTTTGGGTGCCGGGGGTTCACGAGCCCCACACAGCGTCAAGCTGGTTGCAGAGCGCCCAGACAGAGAGAGAATCTCATCCCTCGGGACACAGCACGGGCCTTTCTGTCTTTCTTGGGCTTTTCTTCATGAACTCGAGTCCCATAACCCCAGCCAGGGAAGGGGGGGAGCACACACTTAACCCAGAGGTGACCCCAGGAGGCTTTAAGGGAAGGATTAGCTGTCCGACGAAATGCAACATGAAGTATATTAAATGGTTTGCAGAATAGTAAAATGTTACATTTGCTCGAAGGAGCTTGCCTTGAAGCAGTTCGGCATCACCGTGACCTTAGTCCAAAGTGTAAGACCTGATTCTTTGGAGGGTGGAGATGTGCAGACCGCCACGCGCATTCCTGGAAAGGGCTTGTACGAACACCCTCGCGTTGCACAGAGAGGAGAGAGCATGGGTGGTGGTAGTTACAGTTCCTGTTTCTGTTGCTGGCATGTTGAACCGGACCACCAGATATCCCTGATTAGCAGAGCCGTCCTTCTCCTTTGTCCTCCAAGAGGAGGGTTTGTTCATGAACAAGCTTTATGTTGAAGAAGAGACGGTCCCATCAATCAGATATCCTTGATATTTATGATACCGTTTAATTAGAAGGCATATTGTATTTAACATACACCTTCATTTTTTATTTATTTTTTCATATATTTAATATTTTCTTATATTCTGAGCTATTCGTAGACACAGGCCTCCTCCCCCACCACCAAAGCATCTTAAATTCTAAATTTAGACTACTAATTCTGGTGGTCTAGAACTTGGAACCTATTTTACCTAGGATCTGATTAAAGTGGCACTGTTTTATTTTATTTTTTAAAAGATTTAAGTGATTTATTTATTTGAGATAGCGCACATACGCGAGTAGGGGGATGAGCAGAGGCAGAGGGAGAAGCAGGCCCCCTGCTAAGCAAAGAGCCTGATACGGGACTCGATCCTAGGACCCTGGGATCATGACCCAAGCTGAAGGCAGGCGCTTAACCGGCTGAGCCACCCAGGTGCCCCAAAATGGCATCATTGTAAAAAGAGCTTTGTGGGCAGGCCTGGGGCCACTACCCCTTCTCTGGGCCAGTGATGAGAACTTGTTGTCAGAACATCTGTCTACCCCTCTTGAAGCCGTTTCCAGCAGCAGTCACTAGGACTCCTCGGGAAGGGACTGGGACTGACTTAACCTAAAAATATTTAAGGGGCACCTTAATGGCTGCTGTAATGGGAAAGAGAGAGGTCACTGTGGGCACATAGTGGGAGCCCCTGACTAGACTCTTCTGAAAAGTTAGGGAGGGCTTCCTGGAGGAAGAGGCATGACTAGACTAGCAGCTCTCAGAGGCACTTTGGTCTCAGAACACTTTTTATAAATTCTTAAAACCTCAGGGCCCTCAAGAACTTTTGTCTGTTTGGGTTTCTAAGAATCGATGTTTACTGCATTAGAAGCCAAAATTGAAAACAAATTAATATTCATTTCATCGCTTAAAATAATAAACCTATTATATGTTAACATACATAACATGAAAAAAAAAACCATACATAACACGTAATGAAAAATAATCCCGTTTTCCAACACAAAACCTCAGTGAGAAGAGTGGCTTTGTTTTACATTTTTGCCAATCTCTGTAATGTCTGGCTTAGCAGAAAACAGCTGGCTTCTCACATCGGCTTCTGGGTTCAACCTGTTCCAATGCCACATGTCACGTAGCCTCTGGAAAACCACGGTAGGCTCGTGAAGGAATGACAGTGAAAAAGACAGATCATGTCTTAGTGTCACGATGATGAGATGAGTTTTGACTTCAGGGCACCCCTGAAAGAGGCTCAGGGACCACCAGGGGTGCCCAGACCACGCTTTGAGAACCACTGGTCTAACAAGGCAGAGACAGGGGAGGGGATGGGGACAGGGATGCCCGGCATTAGCCGCCCTGAAAGCAGGAAGCCTGGCACGCGGCCCGGAGGGTTTTGCAGTTGTGGTCGTCACTGGTTTTAGGAGATGTGGCACCTCGGGAAATGCGCCTCACACTCCGGGGCTTAAGGAGAGGGTCGGAGGATCCCACAGGTTCGCTCCTGGTGTTCCTGGGGGACTCAGGCCCAGAGCTTTGCTTTGTTGCCACAGCGACCTCCCCATGCAAGGTTCCTGTAAACGTGTCTGTCTGACTTTTTTTTCCAACCACTTATGTGCTGGGACCTGCATGTCAATCCAGTGTCTGGTTTTCTGCCGACACATACCTGCCCCTTCCACCCAGAACGCTGACATAATCACAGGGCAGAGCTGCCGTTGATAAGAGTTGTTCGCAGAGTGGGTGATCTGGGAGCACGGTTCTGATTATGTCCAGAAAAAGAATGTGTAAGGGATAGAAGAGCGACGTCGTCAAATAGCAAATTTGATACGTTTCATGAAATGGGATTAAATTTCCACCCACCCCACCCCCACTCTGTCTTTGGAGATTTCGAAGAGAAAACTCAATTCTTGGTTATGGGGGGGGGTGTTTTTCCCCGATGGGGTCCTGGCGGGCAGTCTGATCTGTACGGGTGGTGGGGGAGGTGTTTTCTCTGTTTGGAATCATTTCCTATCACCTGTAAGCTCGGACCCCTGCAGTAAGGGCTATTTTTGCCAGTCCGAAGTCAGCAGGGGATCTCTGAGCAAGGCCGACATTGATTGACAAGTTACATCCAAATGATATTGTGTGGGCAAGAAGCATGTGTCATAATGGATACTCATTATCTGCCCTTCTGGAATAATCGTTGGGTAGAAGATTGATGGTGGGTTCAGTGCTGCATTTGCAAAACTCCTGTCTGGTTTATTGTGAAACGTTGCAAGTATGAACTGAACTTAAATTCTCTCTCTCTCTCTCTCTCTCTCACACACACACACACACACACACACACACACACACACAAGGTCTAGCCAATCAGATTTTCTCACCTGTAGCACTACTGGGGTCATGTGAGTGGGAATGCTGTACACCCTGATACCATATAGGAAATTTTAAATTTTCTAGTAACCACATTAAAAAAGTACAAAAAGATGCAGGTGAAATCAGTCTTAATAATGTATTTTGTTTCATTCCATCTATCCAAAATATTACCATTTCTGTGTATGACACAGCCACGTTTCAGGAGCTCACGGGTCTCGTGGGAGTAGCTATCCTACTGGACAGCGCCGCTCTGGAAGATATTTCTTGGTTTCGTTGCAATAAAGTCCTCTGCTTACTTCCTTATGGGACCAGTTTTCTCTGGGATCCCTGGTTCCAGGGTCCCGGCGGCATTGACCTAACTGAAGTAGGCTAGCCGTTCTCGGTGGATAAGGTACAGGAAGTTACGTGTCCGTCACGTGGTAGAAATTAAGAACTCCATATTCCCATCTTCCAGATGGCCGCTTTCCTGGTTAGTGCTAACTTCTGACAGGCGGTGAGCAGCCCTGGGCCAGTGTCCACAGGACACACATTTCATCCTACTCCCCCTGTGGTCACTTCTTCCACGCCACAGGATTTTTCTGGTATCTTCCTAGTGTCTCCACTCGGAATGATGACTGTTTTTACAACAGCCCAGCCCACTGCTAACCATCTTTTCACTCTTGTAGACACAGTTCAAACTTAAACCTCCACCAAAAAGTGTTGGCCCAGGAAGCACTGGAGAGCCCCGAAGACCATTTCCGTGCGGCCTACCTTCTGAAAGACGTGGCGAAGGAGACCTACCAGGACGTGGCTTTCACGGAGCAAGCCTCCCAGACGTCTGTCATCTTCAAGGGAGCGAGTCGGATGGGCAGCCTGGTTTACCCAATAACCCAAGTCCACAGTGCTGGCCTGGAGAGCTACAACTCCGGTCCGCCAAGCGAGGGCACCATCTTGGATTTGAGTACTACCTCGAGCATGAAGTCGGAGAGCAGCAGCCATTCCTCTTGGGACTCAGACGGGCCCAGCGAGGAGGGCACTGTGCTCATGGACGATAGTGACGGGAACTGCGACGGGCCGAGCCTTGTCCCCGGGGAAGACGAGTACCCCATCTGCGTCCTGATGGAGAAGGCCGACCAGAGCCTCGCCAGCCTGCCTTCTGGGTTGCCCATCACATGTCACCTGTGCCGAAAGACGTACAGTAACAAAGGGACCTTCAGGGCTCACTACAAAACCGTGCACCTTCGCCAGCTCCACAAATGCAAGGTTCCGGGCTGCGACACTATGTTCTCGTCCGTCCGCAGCCGCAACAGACACAGCCAGAATCCCAACCTGCATAAGAGCCTGGCCTCGCCCCCAGGTCATCTACAGTAACGAGATGGTGGGGCGTGTCTGTGAGAAGTGTTTACCCTGATTCAGGAGTAAGGTAGTCCAAAGAAAGGTCTCTGATTTCGTTTAATACCATTCGAGGCAAGCCAGGCAAAAGGTCTTTGAGTTGGCTTTCTCTTCTTGTGCGGCGGGTGAGCAAAAGACAAGCCTTGTAGGAAGTCAACTTTAGGGGGCAGCCCTTCCTATTATTTTTCTTAGCCCAGGGGTTTTTGCAACCCCTGTTAGCAAACACTGGCAGAAACACAGTTTCCCCACATTTGTTCACACATTCCCTGGGAGAGCTCCAGGTCTGCATGCTGACCAGGGGCCCAGGACCTTGGGGCAGCTTGAAGGGAAGCGTCCGCTGAGTGTCCCGGGAAAGCAGACAGCCCCCACGGGCGAGCAGCCAGTCCCCAAGATCACATTTTTTCAGTTCCTGCTTTTAATGAGTCTGAAATCCAGAGTCAGGCTTGGGAAGATGACTTTTTGAGACTATGCCTCCATTTGGAGTGGAGAGTTGCTTTTGTGTTTTCCCCTTCAGAGGTCTCGTGGACCTCCAAGGAGTCCCCAGAGGAAGCAGGTGGATTTCCCACACATAGAAACAGGGATGTTGCAAGGATGTCCGTGTTCGCGGTGTAACATGCGTTCAGGAAGCTGGGGGGAGGAGGGGAGAGATTTCATGCACTTAAACATAGTGGTCTTCAATTTAATTTAAAATAATTTGGGTAATATTTAATTTGTGTTTGTTACGTGAGTCATTGGGGTGAGTGCAGACGGGTCACAGTGTGACCTCTGGGTCTCTGCCCGAGGGCAGAGCGAGGGCCGGCCTGAACTTGAGAGCGGCTGCCCGTTGCCATTCGGTGAACCTCGGAGTCTGGCCATTTCGGTCCCCTGTGGAAGGAGTGCAGGAGCCTCTGTAAATACTCGGCCAGAGCGCTTAGAGAATGTGGTTCTGACCGTCGTCGTGCATTTTCGCAGCGTGTGTATCAGCCCTCAGCCTTTTATAAATGTGTAAGCTTAGGAGGAACTTCCCAATGTATACAGTAGACGAGAAGTAGGAGGGGACTGCCGTACTGTCCATCTTCATAGTTAACTTATTCTGAAATATATTCCACACCATCGCACACATTTGCTGTTGTAAAAAGGGGAGTTTCATCGGTCCTGTGAAAAGAGACCGTCTCTTGAAATGCGGCATTTACGGGACTCGGAAAGCCTGTGGCAGGGAGAGAGATCGACTCCGCGCCAAGACTTCAGGTGATCTGTCTTTTAAACTTACAGTGGATTTAAGTAATGAAAAACATCCTCAAAGAGAATTGGGGGTTATGAGAGAGGTGATTTCTATGGCCCAAGGGTGAAAACAGCCGACAAAACCTGTTACGGATTGTTTCAACGTTTTTTAAAAATAAATGTGACGACACTTGGTCTCTGCTTAAAGTAAGATGTATCTCTCCACCGTTTTGTTACCCAGCTGTTTATTATTACGGTTTCCCCAAAGTGGAACAATTTGTATACAAATGAGTTTTCTATGATTTAATAAAAATGTATGCCACACGTTTTTGTTTAAAAAGGCAAACATTTGTAAGACCGGTTTTGTCAGATGGGCGGCGGGTTGCACGTACACTGTGGTCATTCGCACACGAACGCACGCGCTGACGTGTGATTTTGCAGAGCTGAAAACCCGGGGCGGGGGGCGGGGGGCGTCAGGGAACAGCATCCGTAGCTACAGCCACATCGAAACAGGGAGTGCAGGTTTTAATACGTTCCAAAGAAGGGGAGTGGCTACTTGACAGGGAAGAGGAGCTGGGTATCAATTTATTATTTAACAAATTACAAAGTAAAGTGATTGTTTAAAAATACTGTGCTGTCGAAGATAAGTCTTCCAGGCCGTGCTGTAAGTTTCATGCAGTGAGCGGTTTTTGCTTCTTTCTTTCTTAAATGTGCAGGGCTGTTTTTTTTTTTAAGTCAGTTTTTATAATCTTTTAACTTCCTCACCTGTTTTATCTGCCCTCGCAATACACAGATAAAAGCATGATCCCCTCGAAGGGAAAATAAGAGGAAAACAGAGAGGGAGACAGACCATAAGAGACTCTTAACTCCAGAGAACAAACAGGGTTGCTGGAGGGAAGGGGGATGGGCTACCGGGGGGATGGGCATTAACAAGGAGGGCAGGTGATGGAATGAGCACTGGGTGTTCTATGCAACTGCTGAATCACTGAGCTCTACCTCTGAAAGTAATAATACACTATGTGTTAATTAAATTGAATTTAAATAAAAATTAAAAAAAAAAAAAAGAAAAAACAGAAAAAGCAGGGGAGGTCCATGTCCCTGCTTCTCAGTGGATTGGGAGGCAGAGGCGACCAGAGGGGGACATTGTCATCCACCAGCACCTGTGCATACTGCTGGTCGGGTCGCCTGCTGCCCTTAAGAGCACTGTAGCCTCCTACCTGGTCTGTCGTGTTCACGCTCACCTCCTGGAGCGGCCAGAGTGGTCCTTCTAAGTTGTGAACAGTTCACTGGGTGTCCCAGCTCAGAACGCCGCAGTGGCTGCCGTTAGCAGTTAGGATAAACTCCAGAGACTCTCTCAAGGTCAACAAGGTCCTGCACCGTCCTCCGACCCCGGCGACTTCTCCCTCTTCTTCCCTCTCGCCTTTCATGACAACCTCTGTGGGCTCTCTTCCCTCCGGGTAGTTCTTCCAAACCTCCCCTTTGCATGACCCCGGCACAGGGCTCATCGTAGCTACGGGAGCTGAGTCACTTCCCGCTCTCAGAAAACTGGCTCGGGACCCCTTCAGGGTCTCCCCCACGGGGCACCACCTCCCTGTCGATTTGTCTGTCTGCACGCCTGTCCTGGGTCTCCTCTGGCCGGACTCTGCTGTCAGAGCCACCGTGGTCTCCTTGGACTGCACGCTCCTCCCTGAGGCATCTGAGGTCCCCTAGCTCAGCCTTTCTGATTTCATCCACTCGTGCCTGTGAGTGGCTGCGTTGGTCTGAGTCCTCCAAGAAGTGGGTGCCAAAAGGACTCAATGTGCAAGGGTTTTATTAAGAGAGAAAATATTATTGGAAACAAGAAGGGAGCCGGGGAAGGCGAGGGGAGCCGGCAGACCCAGGGCAGGTCTGACCCCCAAGTGAAGGACAGAGGGAAGGAAGGTTGGGCGAAAGAATCCCAAGACTGCCATAGCGTCTGCAGGGTCAGCAAGGGCCCTGCGGAGTCTCTGACCGAGGTCAGCTGTCAGAGCAGCCCCCGCATCTCCCTGGGAGTGGGTTCCCTGGGAATTAACCCCTGCCACAAACGCAGTCTGGCCGTGAGCAGCCTGCAGAGGTGCGGCCTAGAACACAGTACCTGGAGCCCTTGGCCAAATCCTACCTTTGTGAAGTCCCGGGGGCCTGTTCAAGGTGAACTCAAACCTGTATTTTTCTCTGAACTCAAAGTAGTGTTCCTGCTCTTTCTCAAGGCTGATGCCCTCACTCACCCTGCGGGCTGCCTCGAGGATGGCATCCCATCCCTTCTCCCCTCTCCCATCCTTATCGAACTCATCCTTTCTACCACTTCCATCTCTCTAGCCCATGACTCTTGTAAACCTCTCTCGTCTTGATGATTGAAAGAAGGAAAAAATAGGTCTGTGGACCCCATGTCCCTTCTGGTGACTCTTCTTCCCTTCACTCTGTATAGCTGAGGTCCTTAGAATAGTAGACTTACCTCTCCCCTAATCACTGCATTTCTTCCCTTACCCTAACGAGGGCCCCACCCTCACCAAGCTTCCAGTGACCCCCCAGATTATCCAAAGGACGCGTGTGGCCCTGTGGTGTAGCCTGGTCTCTCCTCACATTCATGCTCTCTGGGAGGTCTCATTCATCCCCATGAACATGACCTTCTGTAGGCTGTTCCCTCCTAAGTCTGCATCTCCAGAGCTGCCCTGTTGACCAGCAGATGCCCACTGGCTATCACGGAATTATCCACAGCACCCCTGTCCAGCTCCACTGGTGCGAAACCCGATTTGCCATCCCCCCACCAATCAAACATCTTCCTCTGTTCGTTTCCTCGGATTGAGGATCGAGGGAGCCGTGCCATCACCTGGCCAACCCAACTGAAACCCCAGGGGCGGTCCCAGGTATGGTCAAGGGATGGCTCTTCACACCAGCCGGTGGCTTTGGCCCCGGAACAGCTTCTCTGCGTCTCTGTTTTCTCATCCAAATGACGAGGAGACATAGTCTTGACTTTGGTGGATCTGGGTGAGGCTCGAAGGACATGGGGCATGAAAAGCGTGTGCACAGTGCCCGGCACGTAAGCGCTCAACAAACAGCAGCTGTAAGCATCTTCGCCATCATCGTCATCATCCTCATCACCATGGGCTTTTCCTCATCACCACGGCCCTGGGCTGTTCCTTGATCGCACTCCCAGCAGCAGCCACCAGTCACCAAATTCCAACGAGCCTGCCTACCAGAAAACGCCCTCGGATCCTTCCCCTTTCTCAGACTCGTGGTCAGTGTCTGTCCAGCGAGGCAGGTCCTCTCCTTCCTCCTCCTTCCCCACGAGCAGTGCAGCAGCCTCCTGCCGTTACTGATCTCTCAAACCCACCCTCCCCTTAGCAGCCCCAGGGAGCTCCACCACAGCACAGGGCGGACTGTCCCCTCTCCTCCGATGGCTTCCCGCTCTCCCCATGAGGGTGGCCTCAGCCCGGCTGACCCCTGCGGTTGCCCCACAGGCCCAAGGCTTGTGGGTCCCCAGGGCCCTGCGTCTGTCGCTTTCTCTCCAGGAGCCACGTCTCCAGTGTCTGACCCCTAACCCTCGGTCCTCCTCTGAGACTCAGGTCAGGTGCCCTCCCTTCCAGGAAGCCCCTGGTGACCTCCCGCTCCTCGCTGCTCCGCGCAGAGTGAAGCGAGCCCTCTGGGCTCTCATGTGTTATCAGGGCTTTGCTCACAGATGTGCTTTGCCCACCCCCAGCCCTCCTCTGGCAGATCTGCTGTCAGCATTCACCCCTCACCGAGGGCTCCAGCTGCCAATCCTCAGATGGATCCAGAGCACCCCTACTATGCGCCAGGTGCCGCCGAGCATACTGCAGTGACCGCGGTGGACAGGGGCCTGCCCCTAGGGGATTTGGAGCAAGGGGGGCAGGTAGGAAACCAAAATAAATAAACAAATAAAAATAAATTACAGAAGCTTGATTTCCGGAAGAGAGGTCTCTATCTCTGATTTTTCTTGCTAGCACCCCTCCTGACCAGGCCTCAGGGCACAGGGTCGTGACCTCCCCATGACCTCTCCCCCCCCCAGGTTGGACACTCTGGGTCTCTCTTCCAGGCGTGTGGCTACACAAATGTAACTTAACTGTCAGTCGCCAGCACATCCCTCCCTAAACCTTCAGCCTTGTGGGGTCAGTTCCCGCTGTTGAGATTCAAACGAAATAACCCGAACCTTGCCCTCCCCGCCCCCGCTCTGGAGAAAACGGACCTCGGCAATCACTTTCTCCATCAACATGAGAGAGGCCGAGCCTCCCGGACTCTGCGCGCATACCTGCCAATCAACACCCCTGCCGCGGACTGCGAACCCTGGCTGTTCGGCCCTAATCACAGGGATCGGCGAGTGCCGCCTCCCCCGCGCAGGCCCTCAAGCCCCCTTTCCTCCCTGGCCTAGCAGAGGGTCAAAGACCGCGGAGGGGGCACCTCCATGGCCTTCTGGTCCAGCGTAGGGTGTTTTTTTCTAAGTGGCCCCTCGACTCACACCCAGATTTTGTCCGATTTCTCAAAATCCCCCTCTATGAGGAAAGTTTATACATCACGGATTCTTTTTCTTTCTTTCCTTTTTTAGGGAGATAAAACTCACAGCATAAAGCTTACTTCGAGGTACAATTCCGTGGCATTGCGAACACTGCTGTGCACCAGAACATTTCGGTCGCCCCAAAAGAAACCCCGTCCCCGGGCACAGTCGCTCCCCGTTAGTCGGCTCACTGATCCGCCTTCTGCCTCTGTGGGTTTGCTTGTTCTGGGTTTATCATATAAATGGAATCGCACACTGCGCGGCCTCTTGTACTGGCTTTTTTCATTCAGCCAAATGTTCTCAGGGTTCGTGCACGATGGGACCTACCTCACTCCTTCTTGGGGCTCAGTAATAATCCACAGTGTGGATATACCACATCCATTTTAATTTGTCTTTCTACTCATTAGCTGATGGCCATGTGGGTTGTTCCCACCCTGGGGCCATCATGAATCACGCCGCTGTGGACATCGGTGTACAAGTTTTGGTTTGGACGTATGTGTTCTGTTCACACGGGAATATAAGAGTGGAATTGCTGGGTCATACGGTAATTCTGTTTGATTCCAGACTTTTCGAAGGTCGCCGATTCTGACGCACAGTTGCACGTTGGAATCCCCTAGGCATCTCTTTAAAGTACTGCTTCTAGTCGTAGCCTCGGGGGGTCTGATAATATTCGGTCTGCTCTGTGACCTGTGTACACGGAGAGTTTCGAAGCTCCCCGGGGGTTTTCTCCCAGCCCAGATTGAGAATTTCTGCCATAGACTAAGGGGAGTCACAGATGACATCGTTAATCAATAATACCTGAACTTGCCTTCTGAAGTCAATTTTTTCAGACCTTCTTGATCATGAGAATCTTCTGGGGGTGCTGTTTTAACATGCAGATTCCCAGACCCCTCCTCTGGAGATGTCCCAAGTACTTAGTGGGCCTCGGGGGGAGCCTGGGGATCTGAAGTTCCAATAGGCACTTCCAGTCTAATGATCCGACAAGTTTTGGAACCAGTACCTTGGATTCTTCTCAGAATGTGGGCTCCCAGCAGCAGCAGCAGCTGGAGCTTGTAAAAACTGGAAATCCTCAGGACTGCTAAATCAGAATCTGCTTTTTCACCATTCTGCAGTGATTGTAAGCACGCTAGTATCTTAGACGCCCAGGGTTAGACTACTTATCTCAAGCAGTAGCATCTGCAAGTAAGTGCTTCTCAAACTTGAGCATGCATTAGATCATCTGAAAGGCTCATTAAAGCATGGGCTGCTCTTGGAGCTTCTGATTGAATGGGTCTGACACAGGGCACCTGTCACAAGTCCCCAGGTGACGCTGGTGCGCTTGGTCTGGGAACCACACTTTGAGAATCCCAGATCTAGAATCTAGGGTTTCTCAAACTTAACACCATTAACATTCTGAGCCAGATAATTCGGGGGGGGGGGGCAGCGCTGTGCTTTGTAAGATGTTCAACTGCTTTTCTGACCCCCCACCACTAGATTCCAGGAGCACCCCCAAAATTGTGACAGCTAATTATTATTGCCAAACCTCCCCCCATGGGGTGGGTGACCAAAGAGCCCCCAGTGGAGAACCACTGGTCTAGAACATTCCTAAAAGGGAGGGGTCCTACTGCCCATCCCATTCGTGGGGAGAGCAGACTTGAGCCCTAGCTTGGACAGCTGCTCTCAGCCTCTCCTCCCAGGTCCTGGGGCATCTACAGAGGAGCCTGAGACCCCGCGGGACAACACCCTTGAACCAGGATTTCCTCATCTAGGGAAAGGATACCGTGTTCCCGCCTCCCTGGCAATGGTGGGGCTGCAGCAGAAGCGTCCGAACCTCCGAACACCAGGTGTGGAGTCCTGAGCGGGTATCCAGTCCCTGTCACCCTCCCTTCCTCACCCGGAGCTCTTTCTTTGCAAGGTAGGCTTTGTCGATTCATGAAAACCAGATTTTCTGAGAAATTTTAAAAGTGGCTTGAGGCAAACTACAAAACTGGGTGTCTATTGGTCACCTGATGCTTTTAAAGCTACACCCTAGGAATGTGTGACTGGTTAGCTCTAGTTAGTCTGAATGTTATACTTTCCGTACGCGCTTTGCAGAGAGCTGAGAATATTGAAGAGGGGGGGAGTCGTTTTTTAAAGAAGGTTCTTGGCTTTCCTTCACGTTGCTTTCCGTTTCGGATTGTTGGGGGAACAGTGCCCTCTGCTGGAATTCTCTGGTTATTGCTATGGCCGCTGAGCGCTACTCTTGAGTCCCGCAGGACCTGGCAAGTGTGTTTGGAAATTCCCCTGCTGACCCATCCATGTCCTCCAGCTCCAAAGCCAGCTGAAAAGAGGATTTGTTTCCTGGAGTTGAGTGCCTCGGGCTAGGACGCTGGTCACGGTAGGGTTCACACGGGGCCGCTGACACTCCCCATTAAAAAAAATGGTAGGGGCTGAGGGTGACCTCTTTCTTCACCCTGAACACACCCAGCCCAAAGTAAGTGCTCTGTGTGTGTGATCATGGCTCCCTCTGAAAAGAATCTTGTGGCAACAAGCCCCATACCTCGTCGGAGTCCGGAGTTATGTTAGTTGTCCTCTAAGAAGAAACTGTGCTTGCTCAGTAAAAACAAGCTCACTGGAATTGGCCGCGCTGGTGCATGGAGCCTCCTTGGCCAGCTCCATCGTACATTTTCCAAAGTTTCCCCTCTAAAATATACGCCTGGGGCGCCTGGGTGGCTCAGTTTGGTTACCGGTCCGACTCTTGATTTCAGCTCAGGTCAGGTCTCAGGGTCATGGGATCAAGCCCCGTGTTGGGCTCTATGCTCAACAAAGCATCTGCTTGAGATGATCTCTCTCCCTCTCCCACTCCCCCTCCCCCTCCCCCTACTCTCTCTCTCTTTCAAATAAATAAATACATTTTTAAACATTTTTAAAAATAAAACGTAAGCCTACGGAAACAGGAGACGCTGAACACCAGAGCCTGTGAAGTTTGATTTGGACCCTATAAAGGTATTTATAGGTATTTACACTTTTATCTCTATTTTTTTTAATATTTTTATTTTTTGGCAAATAGAAATTATACGTATTTAAGGTCTACAATATAATGTTTTGATATACGTATGCATTGTGAAATGATTTCCACAACCAAACTAATTAACACATCCCTCCCCTTCCTGTTACTTTTGTGTGTGTGTGTGTGTGATGGGAACACTCTTAGAGCACTTCAAATGTATAGGACATTATTACTAACTACAGTCACCATGCTTTACGTGAGGTTCCCGGAATGTAGTCCCCGTGAAACCGGACGTCTGTGCCCTTGGATCAAAGTCTCCCCCTCCTCTGCCGGCTCCAATCCTCTGCTGACCGCCATTCTCCTCTGTCACTGTGAGTTCAACTTTTGTTCTTGTTTGTTTTTTTAGATTCCACGGATACGTGAGCTCATAAAGCACTTGTCTTTCTGTGTCTTAGTTCACTTTGTCCTTTAGGTTTATCCATGTTGTTGCAAATGGCAGAATTTACTGCTTTTTTTAAAGATTTTGCTTATTTGAGAGAGAGAGAGTGCGAGCAGGGGGCAGAGGGAGAGGGAGAAGCAGTCTCCCCACCGAGCAGGGAGCCTGATGCAGGGCTCCATCCCAGGACCCTGGGGTCACAGCCAGAGCCAAAGGCAGACGCTTACCCGACTGAGCCATCCAGGTGCCCCTGGATTTACTTCTCGTTTGAGGCTGAGTGACGTTCCCTTGTGTGTGGACACCGCATCTTCTTTATCCATTCATCTGCCCCCGGGCTCCTAGATTGTTTCCACGTCTTGGCTGCTGTGACTGATGCTGCAGTGAACACGGGAGTGAAGATGCCTCTTTGAGACTGTGATTCTGTTTCCCTCGGATCTATACCCGGGAGAAAGATTGCTGGATCACATGGTAATGCTATTCCTAACTTTTTGAGGAAACTCCATCCTGTTTTCTACAGTGGCTGCACCAGTGTGCTTTCCCACCAGTGGTGCACGAGGGTTCCCCTTTCTCCGCATCCTCATCAGCCCTTGTTATCTTTGAGTCTTTTTTTAATTTAAATTCAATTAGCCACCGTATAGTACATCATTAGGTTCAGATATAGAGGTCAGTGATTCCTCAGTTGCACGTAACACCCGGTGCTCATCACATCACGTGCCCTCCTTAACGTTCATCACCCAGGTACCCCATCCCCACGCCCCTCCCCTCCAGCAACCCTCAGCTTGTTTCCTACAGTTATGAGCCTCTCGTGGTTTGTCTCCTTCTCTGATTTCTTCCAGTTTTCCCTCCCTTCCCCTATAATCCTCTGTGCTGTTTCTTATATTTCACATATGAGTGAATCTTCTGAGTTTGTGATAATAACAATCCTAACAGGTGTGAGGAGCTCTCTCGATGTGGTTTTGAGTTGCATTGCCCTGATGATGAGTGATGCTGAGCCCCTCTTCATATTCCCGTTGGCCATTTGTATATCTTCTTTGGAAAAAATGTCTGTTCAGGTCCTTGGCCCATTTTTTAATCAGGTTTTTCTTTTGTTTGTGTTGTTGTTGTTGTTGTTGCCATTGAATCAGGAGTTCCTTATATTTTTGGATATTAATCCCTTATCAGATAGATGGTTTGCAAATATTTGCTCCCGTTTCATAGGTGGCCTTTTAATTCTGTTGATTGCTCCCCTTACTGTGCAGAATCTGTTTGGTTTGATGTAGTCCTGCTTGTTTATTTTTGCTTTGGTTTCTATTCTGAAAAATCCTTGCCAAAAGCATCTATTCTGAAAAATCCTTGCCAAAAGCAATGTCAAGGGCATTTTATCCTGTGCTTTGTTCTAGGAGCTTAATGGTTTCGGCCTTTTGTTAAGTATTTAATCCATTAACTATGTATTGTATACGGGTCTAATTTCATTCCTTTGCATGAGGCTGTCCAGTTCCCCCAACACCATTTATTGAAGAGGCCATCCTTTCCCCAGGGCATATTCTTGGCACTTTGTCAAAAATTAGTTAACTGTATATGTGAGTTTCTGGGCTCTCCTCTGTTCTGTTCTGTTGGTGTATGTGTCTGTTTTTATGCCAGTACCATGTGGTTTTTGCTACTACAGTTCTGTAATGTAGTTCAAAGTCAGGAAGCGTGATGCCTCCAGCTTTTTCCTTCCCGCTCAAGATTACTCTAGCTATTTGGGGCCTTTTGCAAATGTTAGGATTGTTTTTCTATTTCTGCGAAAAACAACCATTGGAATTTTGACAGGAATTGGGTTGAATCTGTAGACCATTTTGGGTAGCATGGACATTCTAACAATATTAATTCTTCTAGTCCGTAAACAAAGGGTATCTGTCTCTATATTTCTAAGTCATATGCTTATAAAGCTTAATTAGTTAATCGTCCATTTTAGACATTAACTGTTTTCTTCCTACTGTGGAAAATTGGGATTTAAGTCTGTTGTGTTTATAAACAAATAGCTTTTTAAAAGCTATCACTATACCTATTGAAATTCTTTAATTGAATCAATAGTACCTGCAGGGAAAAAAAATCAAATTGTCTTAGTCATGAAAGACCCAAACCTCAATGTTAAATATGTGAGAGGCTCCCAGACAAAAAAACAAAAACAAAGACAAAAGCAAAACAACAAAAACTCAGAGGTAAACTGAGCTAACGCCACTGTCTCATTATTATGAATAAACTATATTGATTAATAATTAATAATCCCTTGGGTTTTTGAAAAGCACCATATAATTTACAAGAGCAGGTAACACAGTTAATTTTCATAACATCCCTGTAAGGGCACAAAGCCTTAGGGGCCTGAAGGCACGGAGCTGGGACAGCGCTCAGCCCAGTGGTCTCCCCCTCCTCCCAACTACCCCACAGGACCTCCGGCCACCTGCTCTCTTTGCTTCCAGATCCGGTCCTTCCTGTCCTGTCCTCCTTCAGTGCGAGCTCCCTCTTCCCCACACGGGTCAACAGGACCAGTGCACTGAGGCTCGCTTGGGTCTCTAGGTCAGCGGACTTCCAGGGCCGGTTGGTCAGAGGCATTCGAGCAACCAGGTCCCCTTCTCCAGTTCCGCGTCCCCTGCCTGCAGCTCAGACACACAGGGCTCTTGAGAGCTGCTCAGGTAGGGCTGTTGGGGCTGCCACCAGGGCTGGGCTGAGGTCAGCATCCGCCCGGGGCAGAGGAAGGAAGTTGATGCGCCAAGTTTGGGCCAAAAGTGGATACATACACAGTAAGGACAGCACGACTCTTACTTTCTGACCTAAAACCCAAGCCACCAGAGCAGAGACTTGAGGATATAAGAGTGTTAACTTTTCTTAAATATTGGGGTTTTTTTTCTGATTGAGAAAGTAACCCAAACCCATGGGGGCGGGGGCGCGTTGGAAACACAAAAAGACAAAGCTAGAAAAAAGCTCACAGATAATGCTACCACCCTGCCAATATACTTCCATCTTTTTCCTTTCTTTGGGTTAAAGGGGGAGAGGGGAAGTGTTTGTTTAAGCATCGACTTTTCATTTTCATCTAAGTAATATTTAGTCTGCTGTTGTGTTTCTATTATTTTGGATATTACCCCTATGAGCTCCGTGTTTCCAACTGCCTATGATTCTTCCCTCCTTTGCTTTTGCTGCTTGCGTGAACAAAACCTGTACGAGTTTGTTTCTGGGGCGTTATCTGTGAATGGGGCTGGCTACGTGCTGCAGAATAGGTGGGGATGAGTGATGCTGGGTGGGGGCAGGAAAGGGTCTATAATTTTACTCTACAATGTAAGTGTCTTGTAGCTCTTGGGAATGCTTTAGAGCATACGACAGAAAATTCAAAGCAAAAAAACAAAAACTAGTATCAAACAAACAGAATTTATTCCAAATAACATTCTTGTTACGTAGGCACAAGTAATTGCTGGTGTTTGATCAGGGGCCCAACCTGTGGGGGTCAGCATCTGTGCAAGTTGCTTGACTTCTCCCTCCGTGTTGTCAGGGAACAAAGAGGCTGCTGTAACTCCAGCCATCACACCTGAACTGAAGGTAGGAAGGAGTAGAGGAGTGGCACTAATTATGTGATTTTCTGTATTACCAAGAAAAGCAAATGTTTTCCCGGAAGGCCCTAGCAGAAATCTACTCATGTATCCTTGACCAGAATCATGTCATGTGGCAGAGAAAGCAAGTATTTCAGGTTCCCTTGCCTCTACGGTGGGGGTGATGAAAAAGAGTTTGGAACTACCTATTGAGTTAGCCAAATAACAGTGGCTCCCAAGTCTTTCCTGGTCGTAAGTCTCCCCTCCTATTACACTTTCAAGTGGGTGGTTGGCTCAGAGCTGAGTCATACTCCCTGTGCTGTGGTCTGGAGGGACTGCCTCCCCTCAGGAGCCAGCCTCAGCCACGCCGACCAGGTCACAGACTAAACGTCCAGGCTGCCAGGGCAGCTTCTCCTTCAGCTCCACCTCCAATGCCTTTGCAGTGTCCCACCGGTCATGCAGGAAGAGCCCCTTTCGTCACTGACACCTGCTCCTGGATCTCAGTGCTCCTAGCCAGTCTCCCAAGTGGAGCACTCACTCCCCTGGGGGGTGCCAGATGACCCGAGGGGCTCCAAAAAGGAAAGAGGGGGCTGCAGGCGATGGTATTTTTATCTTAACTAAAGAAAATATGCAGTTGAACCAGGACACCCCTCTTCCGCTGGCATACCAGTGGATGTGTGGTGCGTGTGGGAAGGCGGGAGCTGCACACGGAGAGTTGTGGGCAGGGGCTCCTGCCCTGTTCGTTCCCTCTCAGGGTCTTACAAGATAGTGCACCTGGCTTAGACACTTAGACAGGCTTACACTGCCTGGTTTTAAAGCCGAGCCAGCGCAAAGTGAACAAGGACGTTACAAAAATCCCTGCCAAAACAAACAAAGCAAAAAAAAATCACCAAAACACAAAACAACTCCCCCCCCAAAAAAACTGTGGACTGAAGATAATACGAAAGCAAGCTCAAGCAAGACAGTAAGACTGAAAGGGCAGACATTTTACTGCTAGAAATGAACTTTCCATCAGCCACATTACAAAGTAGAAACTACAGCAATCTCATCAGATCTACCAAAAGTCAGTCCAAAAAAAAGCCAGATTTTATTAAGAAAATTATTTGGAGTGTGGGTTTTATATAAATAAAGATGTGCTGTTAATAAATAAAATAAAAATGAATTGGTTTTAAGTATTGTTTACTTCTATCTCATCAGGTTAAAACTTACACTTGAGGGGCGCCTGGAGTGGCTCAGTGGGTTAAGCATCCGACTCTTGGTTTCGGCTCAGGTCATGATCTCAGGGTCTTGGGATCGAGCCCTGCATCGGGCTCCACACTCATCAGCGAGTCTGCTTGAGATTCTCTCTCTCTCAAATAAATAAATAAATCTTAAAAAAAAAACTTATGCTTCAATCTGTTTTATCATTTATACGATAATGAACATATCATTATCTGTATATAAGCTATGAGGTAATAAATATATGTTCAGGTACGTCTAGTTTATTCTGATAATAGATCGCCATAAAAAAAAAAAAGTTTAGAGAAGACTGCCCCAATCAATGGACACTTAGGGCTCTGACTTTCTTCCTATCAGTGAGGGTTCTTGGTCATTAAGTGCAAAACTCACTGTAGCAATTTTAAGCAAACAAAGGAACTTACCGAGGGACATTAAGTAGCTCACAAAACCTATGGGTAGGTCAGTCAAATTTGGAGGCTACAAAGCCAGAAGCAATGCTTGCCTGTCCCCATAGCAGGACTCACCCAGCAAAGACCTTTCTTCTGCTGCTGAAGACCCTGTACCACCTGGGACCTTGGTCACTGGGTCTGGATGCCCTGAAATTCTGCCACACTGCACCCAAAGCCAGCCCCCCACCCCAGCCAACCTTCCAGAAAATGGAATTCACTGCTTCACCCTGGCTGTCTTCCAGATCAAAGAAAGTCTCATCCCATTGCGGAGCCTAAATTGCATCCTTTTTTGTGAGTTTTGAGAGAGGGAGTAGTAAGAGGAGGAAAAATGACTTTATTTTGCCAATTCTCTAATAGTAATTCTCCACTTTGGTAACTTATTTTTTTATTTGAGTATAGTTTATTCATCTCTTAGTGGGCGCTTAGGTTGCTTCCATTCCTTGGCTCTTGTAAATAATGCTGCAATAAACATAGGATGCATGTATCTTGTTTTTATTATTTTATTTATTTATTTGACGGAGAGAGAAAGAGAGGAAGCACAAGCAGGGGGCGCAGCAGAGGGAGAGGAAGAAGCAGGCTCCCCGCTGAGCAGGGAGCCCAACGCAGGGCTCAATCCCAGGACCCCGGGATCATGACCTGAGCTGAAGGCAGACGCCCAACTGACTGAGCCACCCAGGTGCCCCAGGGGGATGTATATCTTTTTGAATTAGTGTTTTCATTTTCCCTGGGTCAATACCCAGAAGTAGAATTATTGGGTCATATGGTAATTCTATTTTTAATTTTCTGGTGAGCCTCCATACTGTTTTCCACAGTGGCTATACTACTAATTTACATTCCCACCAACAGTATGCAAGGGTTTCTTTTTCTCTGCATCCTCACCAACACTTATTGTTTCTTGTGTTTCTGATTTTAGCCACTCTAGCAAGCATGAGGTGATACCTCATTGTGTTTTGATTTGCATTTCCCCAATGATTAGTGACGTTGCACATCTTTTCACGTGTCTGTTGGCCATCTGTAGGTCTTTTTTAGAAAAATGTCTATTCGGGTCCTCTGCCCATTTTTAATCAGATTATTTGTTTTTTGATGTTGGAGCTTATAAATTCTTTATATATTCTGTCTACTAATCCCTTATCAGATATGTCATTTACAAATATCTTCTCCCATTCAGTAGGTCTTTTGTTAGTGGTTTTCTTTGCTGTACAAAAGTTTTTTGTTTTGATGTAGTCCCATTAGTTTATTTTTGCTTCCTCTTGCCTTAGGAGATGTATCTAGAAAAATGTTGCTACGGCTGATGTCAGAGAAATTACTGCCTGTGTTTTTCTCTAGGGTTTTTAATGGTTTCAGGTCTCACGTTTAGATCTTTAATACATTTTTTAGTTTATTTTTGTGTATGGTTTTAGAAAGTAGTCCAGTTTTATTCTTTTGCATATAGCTGTCCAGTTTTCCCAACACTATTTATTGAAAAGACTGTCTCTTCCCCTTTGTGTATTCTTGCCTCCTTTGTCATTGATATTGACCACATATGTGTGAGTTTATTTCTTGGGTCTCTATCCGGTTCTATTGATCTGTGCCAGTACCATACTGTTTTCATTACTACAGCTTTGTGGTGTATTTTGAAATCTAGAATTGTGATACCTCCAGCTTTGTTCTTCTTTCTCAGGATTGCTTTGGCTATTTGGGGTCTTCTGTGTTTCCACACAAATTTTAGTATTAATTGTGCTACTTTTGTGAAAAATGCTGTTGGTATTTTGATAGGGATTGCACTGAATCTGTAGGTTGCTTTGGGTAGTATGGACATTTTGACAATATTAATTCTTCCCATCCGTGAGCATGGGATATCTTTCCATTTGTTTGTATCATCTTCAATTTCTTTCATCAGTGTTTTGCAGTTTTCAGAATATAGGTCTTTCACCTCTTTGGTTAAGTTTATTCCTAGGTATGTTATTATTTTTGGTGTAATTGTACATGGTGATTTTTTTTTTTTTAATTTCTCTTTCTGCAACTTCACTGTTAGTGAATAGAAATGCTACCAATTTCTGGGTAGTAGTTTTGTATCCTGCCACTTTACTGAATTCATTTATTACTTTTAGCAGTTTTTCAGTGGAGTCTTTAAGATTTCTATATATAATATCATGTCGTCAGCACATCGTGACAGTTTAAGCTCTTCTTTACCAATTTGGATGCTTTTCGTTTCTTTTTCTTGTCCGACCGCTGTGCCTAGGACTTCTAGTACTATATTGAATGTAAGTATCAAGAGTGGGCATCCTTGTTTTGTTCCTGACCTTAGAGGGAAAGCTCTGTTTTTAACCATTGAGGATAATGTTAGCCGTGGGTTTTTTATATATGGCCTTTATTATGTTTCCTCTAATCCCATTTTGTTGAGAGTTTTTATCATGAGTGGATATTGAATCTTGCCACATGCTTTTTCTGCATCTATTGAGATGATCATATGATTTTTATCTTTCATTTTGCTGATACGGTGTATGACATTGATTGATTTGCAAATATTGAATCATTTCTTGCACCCCAGGAATAAATCCCACCTAATAGTGGTAAATGATCTTTTTAATGTATTGCTGTATGGTATTTTGCTAGGATTTTGTTGAGGATTTTTGCATCAATGTCCATCAGGGATGTTGGTCTGTAGTTTTCTTTTTTTGTGGTGTCTTTGTCTGGTTTTGGTAACAGGGTAATGCTGACCCCATAGAATGTATTTGGAAGCTTTCCTTCCTCTTCTATTTTTTGGAATAGTTTGAGGAGAACAGGTATTAACCCTTCTTTGAGTGTCTGGTACCCATCACTTGTGAATCCATCTGGTTTTGGACATTTATTTTTTGGTAGTGTTTTGATTACCAGTTCAATTTCATTACTTGTAAATTGGTCGATTCAGATTTTCTATCTCTTCCTATTGTTTTGGAAGATTGTCTGATTCTAGGAATTTATCCATTTCTTCTAGGTTGTGCCATTTGTTGGCATGTAATTTTTCATAGTATTCTCTTATAATCCTTTATATTTCTGTGGTATCAGTTGTTACTTCTTCTTTCTCATTTCTGATTTTACTTATTTGGGTCCTTTCTCTTTTCTTGATGAGTCTGGCTAAGAGTTTGTGGGCTTTGTTGATCTTTTCAAAGAACCAGCTCTTAGTTTCATTGATTTTTTTTTCTATTGTTATTTTAGTTTCTGTGTCATTTATTTCTGCTCTGATCTTTATTATGTTCTTTCTTCTACTCACCCTGGGCTTTGTTTGTTCTTCTTTTTCTAGTCCCTTTAGGTGTAAGATTAGATTGTTTATTTGAGCAATTTTGTTAATTTAAATGTGTTTTCTTTACTCTGTCTTGGTGAGTCTATCAGAATCTATGTTATTTTTTTCCTTCAGTTTGTTTATCAATAACACCACTTCATTTTTCTATTCACTAATACCCTACCTTTATCCTTACTAATTCCTTACTCCTGCTTTTCTTGGGCTTGTTTTCTGTTTCCATGAGTTGAATACTCAATCTTTTATTCTCATACCAGGAATCTACCTCATATTATGGAGGTTTTGAAATGTAATGTCCTTGTTGTTGTTATTTTCTGTGTACTATAATTTTAACTTTTATTTTCTCTTTGATCCAAGATTTAATAAAAAGCATTTTGTTTCGTTTTTATTTCCAAATTTTACAAGATTTTTGTTTGTTTAATCTTGGGTTTTAACTCTCTGACTTTATTACGTGTTGTTAAGGTAGTGTGACCCGTTCATTTTCAGCTTTGAAGAATTAATCAGGGTTTCCTGTGTAGCCTAATATACAATCAATTTTTGTATATGTTCCATAGACATTGGAAAAATTAAGCCTAATAGAATATTTTTAAATTTCTAAGTGGAAGAGTCTTTTAAATTATTTTTTTAATTTTTAGTTTAATTTCATAATCACAGAGTACTTTAGTAATTTTCTACTTTAGGGAGTTTAATAATATTTTCTTCGTGACCTTATATATGGCCAGTTTTTGCTAATGACTCATGTATGCTTGAGAAAATGTATTTCCCATAATCAGGATGTAAAACTTATATATGCATAAAATCTGCCTTATTGGTTATGTTAAGCCATTATTCTTGCTTGTTTTTTTCTCCATTTGATCTTGTTCCTGACCGTACAGTGATATGTTAATTCCCGTACTTACAGTGATATGTTAAAGGCTCCTGTCATTAGTGTGTTTCTATCTGGAGCTCTTTGCCTCTCCATCCTTTCTCATTTTATAGTTGGTTGCTGTGTTATTTGGTGCATAGCTATTCTTTATTATATCTTAACTGTAAGTTGTGGTTTTAAAATCTTTATTTGTTTTGCTTAATGTTTTTTGACTTGAATACTACTTTGTCTGATAATCAGGATTACAACTTCAGCTTTCTTTTCATTTCCACTTATCTGATTTATTTTGCCATTTTTTAAAAACTTTTCTGAAAAACTTTGTTTTAGGTATGTCTCTTGTATATATATTGACTTTATGAGCCAACTTGAAAATCCTTTTATGAGGTGAGTTAAGTCCACTAACATCTATTGATATGGTTTGTATCTTTGGCCTCAATTCTGTCTTACTACTTGATAATTACTACACATGTGTATTTATTATATTTCTGTATTTGATGTGTTTTCTTGTTCTAATCTTTAAATTTTGTTTTGGTATTTAGGAAGGTTGGCCAAGTCCTAGAATATTTGTTTAGTTACCTTTATAGTTAAACCGTTTGCAGTAATCTTTGTCCTACATTTTCTATTCATTTGGTTTGTCAGTTCTGAAAAGTATTCACAGACTCCTCCCTATCGCCTATACAACAACCCATCAACTTAGTTTACTGTCCCTTTGTGTATTTTCCTTCCATCCCTCCCCTCCCCTTTGTTTTAGTCTCAGAGCTAGAATTAATACATTAAATGAATTTGCATTTATAGTATTCTTTGTCTTCTGGTATGCTAAAGGCATGGGTTGATGATGTTTTTATTTGTTCTTGTTGTTCTGTACAGTGTTTTGAAGGAAATGTGGAGAGATACAAATTTAGGGACCCACCATCATGCAGGGATACCTGGTAGTTCTCTTGCCTTTGAGAACCCAAAACAACAAAATGGCTGCTGCAGATATGGCTTTGCTGGCTCACGAGCATTTTTCTAAGCTTCCTTTCAAGTCATAGAATTTTGCTTATCTGTTTATGCAGATGTAATTATTTAGACTTGGTAGCTGAGAGTTCCATCCATGCCTGTATTTGCCCCTGACATTCTTCTTAGATCATCGCATGCATGACTCAGGTGCTGATGGCGTTCTTCCTTCATATCTTAAGGTCAAGACCTTGTTATGGTTCTGTGATCAAGACCTCAAAGGGAATAAGGAGGGGCCAGAGCCGTGGGCCAAGGTCTCTGTCTTCTCTGTATCTATTAGAGACTCTGCACCATGAACTAAGATCCATAAATGTTACTGATATTTATAGGCAAGAAGGTACTGGGTTGAGTGCTGCCAGTATGTCCGATAGCCCACTCTGTTTCCTCCTACCTTAAAAAAAAAAGAAAGAAAGAAAGAAAAGAGGGGTGCCTGGGTGGTTCAGTTGGTTGAGCATTTGACTCTTGGTTTCAGCTCAGGTCATGGTCTCATAGATTGTGAGATTGAGCCCCAGGTTGGCCTCTGCACTCAATGAGGAGTCTGCTTGAAGATTCTCTCTTCTGTCCCTCCCCCCCCCAGCTCACGCAGACTCACATACGATCTCTCTCTCTCTCACTCTCTCAAATAAATAAATCTTAAAAGAAAAAAACCTGGGGAATATTCTTAGATTCAAAAATGCACAAGTTCAGGCTGCTCTCTTAGAAAGGGAATTACAGACTAATTCTTGGTGTTCTTGATCATGTCCCAGCTCACTGTGACTTCCAGAAATTCATTTTCTGTCATGTGATAGTCCTCTTCCACAGAAAGGGATAAGACACTTTTCAGTGTTTTTATTCCCTTGTTTATTTCCATTGGGATTTAGATAGGAGTAGGTTGCCTTACTCAAGTCCACATTTATCCCTGAAATCTTATATAAAGATATCATACTTTTACAGCAACCTCTAAATACAATGTTAAGAAAAAGTGAACAGTGTCATTCTTAACAGATGTTAACAGCTCATTAACTGCCCACCCTGTGTGCTGGACTCCAGAGATAAGATGGTCTTCAAGAAACTTGTTCTCCTGTGCGTCAGGGGAAGTATGGATATGTAGGATAAATAACAGGCTGTAGTAAAATGCCTGGTGTGGACACCAATTGCTACAGCGTTTGAGAGGGACCTAAATCATAGAGGGGGGGTTTGGTTTAAGAGAAATGAACAGAATTGGGGCCCAGAGGGAGAGAACCCTCAACCAAAGGGAACTTGGGGAAGAGAGAAAATGAACAAAGGTGATAACTTTTAGTGTGGTGTGGTCTGGGCGAGCTATCAGGGTGCTTTATTTCAATCACTCGCTGGTGCAAGTTACCTTCTTTCTCTGACAGCTTGGAAGAAATTCTGGTCTTCCCAAAGCTGTGAGTACAGTTACTGACTCGCCATCAATAATTGTTGTTGCCATCCTCTTGAATGGATAAAATGCCACCTATTGGATCAGCCTGTATTAAAGAGTACAGGTGTTTCCCTCAGAAGTTTGTGCTTCTCGAAAGCACAGTTGGCTGATGAATTCCGTTTTACATGTCTGAAGATAGTTTGCCCATTTCTGGTTACCCATTTTTTCTGAACACCAGTATTCAGAAAACACTGGCGCAGTCCTACAATGGTTAACTTTATGTGTCGACTTGGCTGGGACACAGTGTCCAGATACTTGGTCAACCATGATTCCAGATGCTTCTGTGAAGGTTTTTTTTTTTGGATGAGGTTAGCATTTTTTAATGTTTATTATTTTAGTTGACATATGTTATGCTCGCTTCAGGCGCACAACACTTTGATTCAATAGTCTGTATATATAATGCTCACCAAGAGAGGCGTAGTCCCCATGTGTCACCAGCTGACGCTATTACAGTACTGTTGACTGTATTCCCTTTCCTGTACTTCTCATCTCTGTGACTTGTATTATAAGTGGAAGTCTGTATCTCTTAATCCCCTTCATCTCTTTCTCCCATCTCCCAACCCCTCCCCTCTGGCAACACTAGTTTGTTCTCTGTATTTATGAGTCTGTTTCTGTTTTGTTTTGTTTTTTAGGTTCCACATATAAATGAAATTATATGGTATTTGTCTTTCTCATTTTGACTTCTTTCACTTAGCATAATACCCTCTAGGTCCATTCATGTTGTCACAAATGGCAAGATCTCATTCATTTTTACAGCTGAGTAATATCCCATTGTATATATATTTTATATAAATATATTTATAATATGCACACCCCACATCTTCTTTATCCACTCACCTACCAAAGGACACTTGGGCTGCTTCCATATCTTGACTATTGCAAATAATGCTACAATAAACATAGAGATGCATATATCTTTTCAAATTAGTGTTTTCGTTTTCTTTGTGTAAATATGTGGCAGTATAATTACTGGATCATAGGGTAGTTCTACTTTTAATTTTTTTGAGGAACCTCCATACTGTTTTCCAGAGTGGCTGCACCAGTTTGCATTCCCACCAACAGTGCAAAAGGGTTCCTCTTTCTCCACATCCTCGCCAACTCTTGTTATTTCTTGTCTTTTTAATTCTAGCCATCCTGACAGGTGTGAGGCGATGTCTCATTGTGGTTTTGACCTGCATGCATGTTGATTCGTAACGGTGAGCATCTTCTCATGTGTCTGCTGGCCATCTGGTTGTCTTCTTTGGGAAAATTCCATTCAGGTCCTCTTCTGCCCATCTTAATAGGATTATTTATTTTTTGATGTTGGATTTTGTAAGTTCTTTATTTATTTTGGACATTAATCCCTTTATCAGACATGTCATTTACAAATGTTCTCTCCCATTCCATAGGTTACCTTTTTGTTTTGTTGACAATTTCCATTGCTGTGCAAAAACTGTTTATTTTGATGTAGTTCTGGTAGTTTATTTTTGCTTCTGTTTCCCTTGCCTGAGGAGACATATCCATAAATATGTTGCTAAGGCTGATGTCCAAGAGATTTCTGCCTCCTTTTTAGATTTCTGTTTTCTTTTAGGGGTTTTGTGGTTTCAGTTTCTCGTTTAGGCCTTCAATCCATTTTGAGTTTATTTTTGTGTCTGGTGTAAGAAAGCGGTGAGGTTAACATTTGGGTTTTTTCCTTATTTATTTGAGAGAGAGAGAGAGTATACACAAGTAGGGGGGAGGGGTAAGGGGAGAGGGAGAGGTAGACTCCCCGCTGAGCAGGGAGCTGGATGTGGGGCTCCATCCCAGGACCCTGAGATCATGACCTGAGCCAAAGGCAGAGCTTAACCAACCCAGCCACCCAGGCGCCCTGGTGAGGTTAGCATTTAAACTGGTGGCCTTTCAGTAAAGCAGATTACCATCCATAATGTGAGTGGGCCTCATCCAATAAGTTGAAGGCCTTCAGAGAACAAAGACTGACCTCTCCTGAGAAACAGGGAATTCTGCCAGCAGATTGCCTTTGGCCTCAAACTGCAACTCTTCCCTGAGTCTCCAGCCTGCATCCTACCCCATTAGATACACGCATACACACATGCTATTTGGTTCTGTTTCTTTGGAGAACTCTGACTAGTACAAGCACCTAGGTAACTTCTTCACGAGGATGAACAAGGGTAATCATGGGTAGGGCCATTCACAAGCAGTGGAGTGATGTTCCTTAGAGAAATGATTGCAGACCTTTAAAACAAGTGAAAAGTCCTTCCGGACAACAGAGGTAGCCGAGGGGGGAAAAGGAAATACCAGGAATAAATGTGTTGTGCCCTCAAAGTTAGAGACCACGAAATGTCTGAAAGAAAAGGTTAAACGTGCAAACATAACTCAATAGACTAAGAAGAATAATAGGAAGATTTCAGAGCCAAGGAAAGAAACCGAAGACCAAAAAGGGGAGGGGGGGCTGTATAGAACTAATTCATAAATGAGAATAAAATTCAAGGAAGATAATGAATTACACACACACACACACACAAATCACACAGAGAAAGGAAAAAGGCAAACTAATGAAAACAATTAGAGATAAAATGAAGAATACAGAAGACACACACAGATAAATGATGTCCCTAAATAAAGCATAAACAAATGAGATGCAAAAAAAAAAGTGTCCAAAATTAGGACAGATGAGAACACCCCTGAAATGAAGAAACAACTATTATCTTTAAAGTCAGTCCTCTGAAAACGACCATGTTGCTGGGGGAAATATGATATGCTAACATCACCACTGAGACATATCCTGAAGAAGTTTCTCAGCTCCGAAGATGAAGAACAGTGTTGCCACGTGGGCCAGCACCTGTATCGGGGAACAAAGTCTCCAGAAGGACAAAGCCAGAAGATGGGAGTGCAAGACAGGAACAACAGCTCCATGTTTCTATCAAACAAGAGGTGACCATTTCTTGTACATCAAAGCCCCCTGCCTTTTCCCCAAAAATGGAGACACAAAATCCTAACCGTGCCCATACACATCGCTGGGTGAGGCTGATTTCTAATTCAGTTGGAGTCCATGTGAACCATTTGGAACCTAAAGACTAACACCAAGCCTAATATAAAATAACAAGAAGTGGGAAGGCAAAAAGAATATGCATACAGATGTATATGCGTATATCAAGCAAGGAAAAAATAGGCGTGGCTACTCTACCCCATGTCTGTAAGTGGTACTCAAGTGGCAGTCCTCGGACGTGCTGCAGAGCCTTTTCCTGCTGGAGACTGAGCTGGAACACATTCAGATGTAGTGCATGGGACCTCCAACTGGTAAGTCAAGCATTTTGTCTCTTTTATCTTGGTAGGCAGTCTGAGATAGAGTAATGTGTTGATCCCTTTGGAAGGGATATCCCAACATGCTTTAGACCCACGAACTTCCAAAAACTGTTGTTGAAGTATGCCCTGAAGTCTTGTGGTTCTTATTATGTTCTCTGACACACATATATATCTTAATAGGACAGCTACGATACTTGTTACTTCCTGTTCATCAGAACCAGTCAGCATTATATCATCAATGTAGTAGTAGGTTATTTTGATTTTCTATAGGGTGTCAAGACAACCAAGATTTCCATACTGATTATATTATGGTAGAAAGCAAAAGAATTGACAGTGCCCAGGACACATGGGTGGCTCAGTCGGTTAAGTATATCTGCCTTTGGCTCAGGTCATGATCCCATTGTCCTGGGACCAAGTACCACATCGGGCCCCTTGCTCAGCGGGGAGCCTGCTTTTCCCTCTGCCTGCAGCTTCTCCTGCTTGTGCTCTCTCGCTCTCTCTCTGACAAATAATTAAAATCTTAAAAAAAAAAATTGACCTGGCTCTGAGGCAAGTGTACCATTATCTCTGCGAGGTGAAAGCAAACTGCTTCAGAAGACCTTGCACACTAATTTAGAAGGAAAAGCATTTGCCACATCAATAGCTGTGTACTGAGTATGAGAAGCTGAGTTGATTTGCTCCAGGAAAGATATTACATCTGACACAGCAAATGCAATTGGTATCTCCACCTGATTATGTGATAATCACCTGTGAGCCTCCAAGATCCAACCATGTCCATGCAGGCCAACTAGGCAAGGTCAATGGACACGCAGTAGAATTAACATCCCTGTAGCTTTTAATTCTTTGAGGTGGCACTGACCTCAGAAATTCCTCCAGATATGTTTTTGGCTTACATTCTGGTAGGGGAGGAAGATGCCAAGGTCTTCTACTTGGCTTTTCCTGTCATAATAGTCCTCACGCAATAGACTGGGGAACCAATGTAGGGGTCTTGCTGCTGCTAAGTATGTCCATTTCAATTATACATTACAGAATTATGGAAGTAGCCTGGTTTGTTTTGTTAATCTCAAAATACATTAATGAACAAAACTTAACTCGTGTATCTAAAATGAAACATCTCTGAAAGTTTGAAAGGCAAAGTATGGGCATAGACATAGCAGGAAAGTGAAAACATAAAGAACACAGTGGTTAGCACCCAAGTTATGATCTCTAAATATCCTTCACTGCTGAAGAGAGTCTGTGATTCTTGGGGAAATGACTGAGTCCATATCTGGGACAAGAAAATTAAATCTGGGACATCTTATCATACCAGAAAGCAAGGAACATATCAAAGACTTCTATGGTTGTCATATCAAAGGGACTCGTGATGTAAACTGAAGAGCTCCCAAAGTCCAAAGATGAGACAACTCCAACATCAATAAAAATGACAATTTCCAGTGAATTCCAGCACATCAAATATTTTTAAATCTATGAGTTCAAAATAACACTACAAAATAAAAAAAGAAAAGGAGAGATTCATAGATTACCTTTGGTGAATGCTAGAGAACCAACTCATTATTCTGAAAATTTAAGTAAATGGAACTGACTTTCTCATGTGAACTATACCTCAGAGAAACCAAATAGTTGATTAGAAGGTCTCTTCTTAGAGAAACAATCCAGTTCGCAAATGAAGAAGAAATTATAGGATATGATATTGCACCATTTTGGTACCCAGAATGAATGAGAAGATCTTTTAAAAATGAGATATTATTAAAGTGAGAAAGACACCACGTGCTGATTGATGGAAGTACATAACACCACCTGCGATGGATTCTTGCCAGAATGTTGAACCTGAATCTGACCAAGCCTCTAGATCTAAGCACCAGTTTGTAGGAAATACAAGGAATTGAGGAACACATTACATACCATGGAGGAGAACTCTTCAAAATCAAGGCTCTGGGAAATGATACAGAGGAAAAAAAAATCTAGTATTTCTGACAAAGAGATTACAAGGAAAAGAAAGAGATGGAGCAGAAAACCTATAGCCTAAAAGACACAATTGAAATATATGGGCTTTATCTGGCTCACGATGTGGATAGACCATACAATTAGGAAACCATTAGGTGAGTTTGAATGCTATGATGTTATTTCATAATGATATTAGAGAATGACTATCAATTGTTTAAAGAATGGTAGTCCTATTATGGTGAATTTTAAAGAGTCCTTGTCTTTTGGAGATATACATTGAGATATTCACAGATGAAGTTATATGTTTTGGGGGTTGGCTTCAAAATAATCCAGGTATAGAGGGAGTTTTCAGAATACAGACAAGATTGGTCTTCAGTTGATAATTGTTGGAACTGGATACTAGATACAATGTGGGTTCATTTTCACAATTTCTTCATCCTTTTGCACATGTTTGAAAGTTTCCACAATCAAAAGCTTTAAGGATTTTATTTTATTTTTATTTTATTTTATTTTAAGATTTTTTTATTTATTTATGTGACAGAGATAGAGAGAGCCAGCGAGAGAGGGAACACAAGCAGGGGGAGTGGGAGAGGAAGAAGCAGGCTCATAGCAGAGGAGCCTGTTGTGGGGCTCGATCCCATAACGCCGGGATCACGCCCTGAGCCGAAGGCAGATGCTTAACCGCTGTGCCACCCAGGCGCCCCAAAAGCTTTAAGGATTTAATAAAAATTATATACAGGGTAATATTTTAAAATCAAGTAAGGTTAAATTAGGTGAAGAGGTAGTTTATAAAACAAAGAGACTTTAGAATGTTAAAGGGAACAACACAACGAAGCTACAGCAGTCATGAATCTTTTTGCAATAAATAGAGTCCATAATACAAAACTGCAAGGAAATAATGAGAAATTGGCAAAAGCATAATAGCAGTAAGAGACTGTAATTCATTTCTCTGAGCAAATGACAGATACAATAGACACAAAAATAAGTAGGGCTATAAAAGTTCTGGATTATATAATCAATAAGGTTGCATTCCATATCCCGGGCACAGTGAACACTCTCCGATTAAGTACCAACACAACATTTATAAAAATCAATCTTTTGTAATGCCATAAAGAAACCTACATCAATTCAAAAAAGTAGAATAAAATCAGACCCCATTCTGTTTTAATAATGCAATAAAACCAGAGATTAATAAGAAAAATAAGATCCAAAATTCTCTTCTACATGGCTAGTGGGAATGTCATTGGTGTAGCCACTTTGCAGTACAGCCTGACAGTTTCTTGGTAATTAAACATACATTTATCCTGTGGCCCAAACATCTCACTCCTCCATATTTATCAAAGAAAAAAGAAAGAAGGCACTTGTTTATAAAAAGATGTATACACAAGTACTCTTAGCAGCTTTATTTGTAATAAGCAAATACTGGAAACCACCTTAATGCCCTTTAGCAACTGAATGGGTCACCAAGTTATGGTAGATTCGTACAATGGAATAGTACTCAGCAATAAAGAAAACAAACTGTGGATACATGGGACAATGTGAGTGAATCTCAAGACAATGATGCTGAGTAGAAGCAGCCAGACATAAAAGAGGATATATTGCACGATTCCATTTATATGGAATTCTAGGAAATGCAAACTAATGTGAACCGACAGAAAGCACAGCAGTAGTTACTTGGGGGAAGTGATGATTACAAAGGGACATGGGGGAATTTTGAGAATTACAGATATGTTCATTGTCTTGATTGCATTGGTGCTTTCGTGATTACACGCATTCGTCGAAACTTACCAAGTTTGTTTGCCTTAAAAATGTGCAGTTTACGGGGCGCCTGGGTGGCACAGCGGTTAAGCGTCTGCCTTCGGCTCAGGGCGTGATTCCGGCGTTGTGGGATCGAGCCCCACATCAGGCTCCTCTGCTGTGAGCCTGCTTCTTCCTCTCCCACTCCCCCTGCTTGTATTCCCTCTCTCGCTGGCTGTCTCTGTCTCTGTCAAATAAATAAATAAAATCTTTTAAAAAAAATGTGCAGTTTACTGTATATCAATTATACTTCAATTTTTTTAATCCTAGGAATAAACTTAATAAGTATGTAGGTCCTAAATGAAGAAAGTCTTAAAAGTCTATCAGCCAAGGAAACAGCCAAAAAAACTAAGAGGCAGCCCACGGAATGGGAGAATATATTTGCAAATGATACTACAGGTAAAAGACTGGTATCCAAGATCTACAAAGAACTTCTCAAACTCAATACGCGAGAAACAAATAAACAAATCATAAAATGGGCAGAAGATATGAACAGACACTTTTCCAATGAAGACATACAAATGGCTAACAGACACATGAAAAAATGTTCAAAATCATTAGCCCTCAGGGAAATTCTAATCAAAACCACACTAAGATACCACCTTACGCCAGTTAGAATGGCAAAAATTGACAAGGCAAGAAACAACAATTGCTGGAGAGGATGTGGAGAAAGGGGATCCCTCCTACATTGTTGGTGGGAATGCAAGTTAGTACAGCCACTCTGGAAAACAGTGCGAAGTTCCCCAAAAAAGTTAAAAATTGAGCTACCCTATGACCCAGCCATTGCACTACTGGGTATTTACCCCAAAGATACAGACGTAGTGAAGAGAAGGGCCATATGCACCCCAATGTTCATAGCAGCATTGTCCACAATAGCTAAATCGTGGAAGGAGCCGAGATGCCCTTCAACAGATGACTGGATTAAGAAGTTGTGGTCCATATATACAATGGAATATTACTCAGCTATCAGAAAGAACGAGTTCTCAACATTTGCTACAACATGGACAGCACTGGAGGAGATAATGCTAAGTGAAATAAGTCAAGCAGAGAAAGACAACTATCATATGATTTCTCTCATCTATGGAACATAAGAACTAGGATGATCGGTAGGGGAAGAAAGGGATAAAGAAAGGGGGGTAATCAGAAGGGGGAATGAAACATGAGAGACTATGGACTATGAGAAACAAACTGAGGACTTCAGAGGGGAGGAGGGTGGGGGAATGGGATAAGCTGGGGATGGGTAGTAAGGAGGGCACGTATTGCACAAATAAATAAATAAAATCTTTAAAAAAAAAAAAAAACCAGGGATGTACTGTATGGTGACTAACATAAGAAAATAAATAAATAAAAAAATAAAAGTCTATCAAAACACATAATATAGATGTGAACCAGTGGAAAGGCAGACTTTGATCTCATAGGGATACTCGATTTCATAAATTCCATGCAATAAAAATATCAAGGGATATTGATTCACTTAATTATTTGAAGTTGAAAAATGATTCCAAAATTATTCTAGAAAAATGAAACCCAAGAAAATATCCAGGCTATCCAGAAATAGAGGAGTAACATCAGCACAGGAATAGACAAATCAATGTAAGAGAATTGGGAGTACAGAAATAAACCCCAAAATAGACAGGTGTCTGGGATGTGAATAAGATGGTATTTCAGATCAGTGGGGAGAGGATTATTTAATTACTGAAACTGTATAATGAGCTAACTATTATGAAGTGGAGAAATTGGATTTCTCTTTTCTCTGTCTCTCTGTCACATACACTCCCCCATCAAAAAAAAATTGTTTTAAATAATCAAAAATTTTAAAGTAAATGAAATCATCAAAGTACTAAAACAAGGCATGGATAAACATTTTTATAACTGTTAATTGTGAAAAACCTTTAGGAAATTTGAATCAAAATCTAATGGAAAATATAGTCAAAAAAATAAATTATGAACTGTGAAAAACGTGGTGCAGTGCATATGACCAACAAAGGGCTATTTCCTTGGTGTAGCTCTTTATATATTGGTAAGATAAAGAGAACCCAATAAAAATAAATTAAATGAGCAGTCAAAGATGAAAGAAAATAAGTAGCCATCAAACATGCAAAAAGATGTCAAATTTTATTAAAATTAAAGCAAATGTGAATTAAAGTGCTGTTTTAGTTATCTATTGCTATGTGACAAATTACCCAATGCTTAGTAACTAAAAACAATAGATATATAAATATAGATTTTTTTATTAAGAGGATGAGAGAGGGTGAATAGTGAGAGGCAAGGGGAGAGGGAGAGAGAGAATCTCAAGCAGACTCCCCACTGAGTACAGATCCCAACCTTGGGCTCCATCTCACAACCCTGAGATCATGATCTGAGCAGAAACCAAGAGTCAGATGCTTGACCAACTGACCCACCCAGGTGCCCCGATAAATATTTATTATCTCTACTATTTTTGTAGATGAGAATTCAGAGTGGCTACGCTGGGAGATTCTGTCTTGGGTTCTTTCATGAGGTTTCAAGATGTTCCCTGGGGCTGAATTCCTCTGAAGGCAAAAACAGAACCAGAGGATCCATTTGCAAGGCGGCTTATTCGTATGGCTAGCAAGCTTGCGCTGGCTGTTGGCAAAAGGCTTCCAGTCCTCCCCAAGTAGGCATTTCTGCAGCTCTGTCCGAGTGTTCCCACAGTGTGGCGACTGCCTTCCCTAGGGCAAGCCATCCAAGAGAACAAAGCAGAAGCTACAGGGACATTTATCACCTAGCCTTGGCAGTCATGCAATCGCTTCTACTGGTTACCTGGGGCCGGCTTCTTGGGCATCCAGTCTGCTCAGTCACACAGCATCTGCACGTAGAAGAGTCCTGCACTTGGTTCAAAGCGCCGCTATTGCCACATTGATATTCTTAATCGTTTTCTCCTTGGACTTCGGTAAGGCAGGTCCACAGGAACAATGAGGATGACATGTGAGCAGAGGGGACGCATGCAGTGTGTGCATGCCCCCCCTTTGCATATAGTATTAGCAATGCTCAAAATTTTGGTGGGAATTCAGTGAGACTCAAAGCATGGACAAGGTCAGTATGTTCAGGAAGCCACCAGCTTCCAGAGTGCTGGGAAAGTGTGCGTATATTAAGAACTAAAATAAAAAGAGGTGCCTGGGTGGCTCAGTCAGTTGAGCATCCGACTCTTGATTGTGACTCGGTCATGGTCATTGGGCTCCACATTGGACATGCAGCCTGCTTGAATTCTCTCTCTCTCCCTTTGCTCTTCTCTCCCCCCTCTCCCGGCTTGCACGTGCTTGCTCTCTCTCTCTCTCAGAAAAAAAAAAAAGTGAAATAAAAAGAGTTAAGTTAATTTTGTACATCACTTCCACTGTTCTGGTAAGAAAAAATTACATATGCATGTACAAGCTATGAAATATGAATTGTGTGATTTGAGTGATTCTGCATGAGTTAAATGCTCTCATATTTGCATTTAAAGCTGGCATTGCACATATAAAGATGAATGGTAAAATTCGCGAACATTTTAACATTTCGATTTTTCTTAAGATGACATTAATTAGCAAATAAAAAAACACCGTGACAAGCGGAGAGAGAGATGGCAGAAGAAAGAGAAAACCTTTATTTATAGTACCTCTAGTCCCTTTGCTGGCACTTTTTCCCGCTTTTTGAACACGCATTTTCATTTTTTCACTGAGCCTTGCAAGTTATGTAGCCAGCCACGGTCACACAGATGAGCTCTGAGTCGGTGTGAGCGGAAACTCACAGGTGGGAGGTTGGGATGGTCAGAGGCCGTCTTGGAGGCTGGCTACCACAAAAATCAACAGGTTTATCACCTCTAAAGTTAGCAAAGGATATAAAGACAGGTGTCCATGACTGTGCTGAGAAATAGGCGTGTTGCAATTGGGAGGGTCCAATGTTGATACAAAATTCAAACACATGTGCAGCTGACCCTTGAACAACAGGGGTTTGAACTGTGCGGGCCCACGTACACATGGAGTTTTTCAATAAATACAGTACTATAAATGTATTTTCCTTTTGCTTTTCCTTAACTTTTTTCCCGTAACTTACTTTATTATACAAATACAGTATATAATACATATACAAAATATGTGTTAATCAACTGATTATGTTATTGGTAAGGTTTCCAGTCAATGCTAGGCTCTTAGTAGTTAAGTTTTGGGGAAGTCAAATGTTACACGTGGATTTTCGACTGCTGCGGGGCTGGGGAACTGGATCCTTAACCCCTGCATCGTTCAAGGGTCAGCTCTACCTGTAACCCAGTGAGTTTATTTTTAGGAATTTGGTTCAAAAGCACTTCCAAAATTATGGAGAAGTATCTGCACTGCAGCATTGTTAGTGAAACATTGGAAACCATATATTAGTGAAAATTTGGCAACAATGTAAAGATACATCTTTATCTCCTGACACCAAAAGATGTCTGCAGTTGATCCCCAAATAAAACAAGCAAGTTGTAGACCGATATGTTTAGTAGGATACTCTTGGTGATTTTTGTAAATAGATGTTAACAGTGAACTAGAGAGTGAAATTGGATAAGGACTGGCGGGAGGGGTTAAGGGGAGAAATTTTGCTTTTATGTATTTCTCTCTGTGTTAAAATTAACACAAAGATATTAACATCTTTAACTAAATTTTAAAATCTATTTTTTATTCTATTCCAAGGTGTTATGATGTTTTCCAATTATACAATCTAAAAAAAAAACATAACAGGGCACCCGGCTGGCTCAGTCAGTGGAGCGTGCAATGCTTGATCTCAGGGCTGTGAGTTCGAGCCCCACACTGGGTGTAGAGATTACTTAAAAATAAAATCTTAAATAAATAAACAAAGAAATATCATCAGATCATTAATTCACATGTTCAAATCATGCCTAATTGCTGATCAGAACAAGGCCAAAAATAGAGACAGGTACCTACCACCAGAGCCTGTCCCCAGATTGCCAGGAATCCATTAATCAATATTCTTTTGATAAGATTACTTTTTAATCAGGTCCAATTTATTGCTTTGATATCTAAGATACCAGCAGGTCTAGCATAGCTTTAAAAAGAAAGTCTTCATCAACCACCTTTTTCCTTTTCAAGTAGCCCCAAACCATTTCCAGCTGGTTTTGCATTGATGACCACCAGAACTTTGCTCCGAACGGGTAGGGTCTGTCCAGCTCAGGTGACTGCCACATGCAGATTAGCAGCCCATGAACGACATTTGGCTCATGCATATATTTCTTTGTCCCACATAGTGGTGTTTTTTTAAAAAACATTAGAAGCCGTAGAAATACTTGGACCTCATTCCAGTGTGGTCACAATCCACTGCAGCTAAGCATAGTTGCCTCCCTTTACCAGTGACCCCCCCCCCCAGTTTGCCACAGCCCCCACTGTTCCTTTTCTTACACCTAATTTTTTCAACCACTTACACTTCTTGCCTCGCCCTGTAGCCATTTGAGTATAACTGGTTTATTAAAAAACCCAACTTATTTTATTTTTACTTAAACAAAATTTACTCTGTACCTCACTCATTCCTGAGTGCTTACAAATAGTAACTCTTCCGTGCCCAAAATAACCTTATGAAATAGATACTCTTATCAAGCCCATTTTACAGAGGCGGTAACTGAGTCCTAGAGAAATTAAGTAACATGCCAAAGGTCACTCAACTAATGAAAGGAGGGGCCAACATTTCAGTATAGGTGGTCTGGCTTCAAAATCTATGCTTTTAGCCACCACTCCGAAATAGTTTTATTTATTTCTTCTTCTCTGGAGAAACCCCTTTCCTACTGGGTAGAGGGCTGTTTCTCAAACTAATTCCCTAGATTCAGGGAATTTTTAAAAAGATTTTACTTATTTATTTGTCAGAGAGAGAGAGAGCACAAGCAGGGGAACAGCAGGCAGAGGGAGAGGGCTACATGCTGAGCAAGAAGTCTGACGCGGGACTCGATCTCAGGACCCTGAGATCATGAACCGAGCCGAAAGCTGACGCTTCACCGACTGAACCACCCAGGCGCCCCTGTTTTTTAATATTCAGTCCAGTTGACTTTAATGTGCCCATCGCAAATCTGACTTCAAACTCCCTCTCTACCTCATCCCTCTGACTCAAGCCCTACCGTAAAGAAGAGGGAGCAAGGCAGCTATGTGCCCATGCCCGCCTCTTCCTGAAGACTTCCTCTCTCCAGGGCAGGAGGAGGGATAGAAAACTGGGGTCTTCCCTGTTGTAGACCTCTCTTAGCTCATTGTCTGTTGGCTCAGTATGGACAATGGGTGGGGCTAGCGCTGGCGACGTGGGGAGACTGAGCCCCGGCTGGTGGTACCATCCTGCCTTCCTAAGATGTCTGTACCACTTCATTCCTCTTGCAGGTGGTCCCTGCAAGATTTGAGCTCCTTATGTCATCTGCTCTCTGGGGCAACCTGTGGGCCCGTGGGTTTAAGTGGGAGCTCTCTTCGTTTGCTCTGGCTACTGGGAAGTAGGGGAGGTGATCCTGGCTCCTTCTCTGTCTGACCATCCCTTACACACTTAACACTCTTTGCCCTTGCTCTGGTAACACACGGAAAGGTCCGCATGTGAAGTGAGTAAGCAAGCGCACAATCAGGGATGGAAACCTCAGTCTCCTCTCCTTACAGAGTCCCCCAGATTCTGGGAATGATTCTCCTGGGGCTCCCTGACTTGGCTTTGAAGAAGTAAGTGGAGGGAAGAGCTTCTTCACAACCACCGCGCTGCCCTCCAGGGTTGCATCCTGCCCCTGCCCCTGCCTTGTGGAGAGAAGACTTTGTACACTAGTGGATAGCAGCATTTCCCAAACTCTGCTCCCTGGAGCACACCAGTCCCGTGAGCTGTTTCAAGATTGAAGAACCCCTCGGGTGAATTTGTTTGGGATGAGTTACATCCGTTGTCCCACTCTCGAAGATTCCCAATTTTGTTAGATTTATGGCCCTTTTGTTAGATTCTCTAGCATAATTAGAAGCTCTAAGAAGGCCCACAGTAAAGATGACTTAACTGTGCATTAACTTAATATTTACCAAACTTAGAGCACTCTGAGATTCTTTTTGCCCTACATTTATTTCTGTACCTGTCACAGACCCAGGGAACAGAGAACGTTGCCCTGGGCCCTGCCTATCACAGAGTGTTCAGGACTCAGAGCAAAGCCTCTGTCCATCAGTTTCCCTGCAACCTCAAAACCAAAGGTGACTATGTCCAAACGCAGAGGTTGGCGGAGGGCTCTGCTCCAGTGGTATGGTAAACAGCGGCTGGGAGTGTGGAGAGCATCTGAGTGGGAGAAGTGCTTAAGTAAGAGAAGAGAAAAAATAAGCTTGTCAAATCCTCTGGTAGCTTGAATACAATACATTTTTGCATAACAAAATATCTTTTCCAGGTAGAACTAAGCTTCCTGTTTTTCCTTTCTTCGTGTTCCAATTCCTCGTTCTGCTGTGCATTAGCAAAGTCATCAGCCAACAGTTGCATGCTGAAGAATATTTCGCAATACTAAACAAGGAAAACGAATCTTTTTAAAAAACATTCAATTTAGTTAACATATAGCGTGTTATTAGTTTCAGGGGTAGAAGTTAGTGACTCATCAGTTGCAGATAACACCCAGTGCTCATAACATCAAGTGCCCTCTTTAATGCCCATCACCCAGTTACCCCATCCCCCCATTTTCTGCCCTCCCGCAACCCTCAGAGTGTTCCCTGTGGTTAAGAGTCTCTTATGGTTGCCTCCCTGTCAAACTAATCTTACGTGTGTGTGTGTGTGTGTGTGTGTGTGTGTGTGTATGTGTGTATGTTTGTTCTTTACCTTAGTATAAAATAGACATGTTATGCTGGAAGGGGAAATTGTTTTATTTTCACGAAAATATTTTAGAAAGATTATTTAAGTTCAAATTAAAACATTTTGGCTTCATACAAATAAGTAAGTAGTATCAAAAATTATGGAGGGCTGTTTTTCAAAAAAATATATGTATACAGAGGACAAACGGGTACTTGAGAAGGTGCTCGATATCACTACTCATTAGAGAAACGCAAACCACCTGTCAGAATGGCTAATACCAAAAAGACAGGAAATATCAAGTATGGGCGAGGATGTGGGGAAAAGGGAACTCTCGTGCACTGTTGGTGGGAATGTAAACTGGTAGAGCCATTGTGGAAAGAGTACAGAGATTGCTGAAAAAAATAAAAATAGAACTACCCTATGATCTAGTCATTCCACCCAATAATTCCACCTAGTAATTATCCAGTAATTCTGGGTGCTTATCTGAAGGAAATCGAATCACTCTCTCAAAGAGATATTTGTACTCCCATGTTCATGGCAGCATTATTCACAGTAGCCAAGATGTAGAAATTACGGGGCGCCTGGGTGACACAGCGGTTAAGCGTCTGCCTTCGGCTCAGGGCGTGATCCCGGCGTTATGGGATCGAGCCCCACATCAGGCTCTTAAGCTATGAGCCTGCTTCTTCCTCTCCCACTCCCCCTGCTTGTGTTCCCTCTCTCGCTGGCTGTCTCTAACTCTGTTGAGTAAATAAAATCTTAAAAAAAAAAAAAAAAGATGTAGAAATTACCTAAGTGCCCACCAACGGATGGATGGATGAAGGAAATGTAGGGGGTATGTGTGTGTGTATGTGTGTGTGCGCACACAAAAGAATATAATTCAGCCATAAAAAGAATGAAATTCTGCCATTTGCAACAACATGGATGAAACTTCAAGGCATTATGTTAAGTGAAATAAGTCAGGCAGAGAAAGGCAAATACCATATGATCTCATTTGTATGTGGAATCTTAAAAAAATTGAACTCCAAGAAACAGAGAGTACATTGGCGGTTGCCAGGAGCTGGGTGGGGGTGGGGAACGGGTGATGGTGGTCAGAGGGTCGGAACTTGTAGTTGTAAGATGAATAAGTTCTGAGGATCTACCACATGGTAGCTGTAGCTAGCAATCCTGAATTATACACTTGAAAGTTGCCGAGAGAGTAAATCGTAAAGTTCCTACCGCACGCAGGAAGATGGCGGCCGCGGGAGGCGATGGATGTGTTAGCCTCACTGTGGTGAGCATCTCACGACATGTGTGTTTCAAATCATCCTGTTACACATCGGAACTTTCACAATGTTTTGTGTCAATGATATCTCAATAAAGCTGGAAAACAAATTGTCAAGGGCACTAACAGTTAATAAGAGAGTGTCTAAGCCAGAATTTTGGCCCCAGATCCAGAAGCGTTCTTTGTGCTGTGTATGGCATATTGTGTGAATTTGATGTTAGATGCGGCCTCATCTGTTCTGATAGAGACTTTGTTTGAATCAGTTCGAAGGTTATACCTGATATTGGAGGACATCAGAACGTGCCATCTCAAAATATGCCTTTTTAACATAAGGATTATCTTGAGCTGAAGGCAATAAGGCAGCAAATGAAAAAAAAACAAACAAAATAAACAAACAAAAACCCCAGATTTTTACCCTTCCCCTATCCTCCTAAAAGCAAGACATCAATTTCCCGTAGTGAAGGTGTTGCCCCCCCCAATCAGGAGAACAGTTCTTAGCACTGCAGACAGAAAGGTAGGTCTGCACAAACAAATCTTACTGATCATTATCTTCCATCGGTTTCCCCCATATACTTATCTTCCCACAATTTATACCCCCTAGAAGCCCATAACCCCCTTTTCATTTGTCTTATTTGCTTCTCCACATTCATCATGCTTTGTGAAAATGGTATGTAAGCCCCAGGTCTCACCACTTCTTTGAGGTCTTAATTTGTTTTCTACAAAGGCCTCCATACACATAAAAATTAAAATATTAACCTCGAGTAAAATGTGTGTGCCTTTTCTCCTGTTAAGCTGTCTTTATTGGCTTAATTCTCAGGCTCCAATCACAGAATTTAAAAGGGTAGAGGAATGTTTTCTTTCTTCCCCTACAAGTCTTCTAGATCTGCCCAAAGATAGGAAAATCTTGATGAAAATAAATCAAATTTGACCTTAAACCTATTCTTGGACACTAATTAGTAATCCAACTGAAAGTTGTTAGGGCGATTAGGTTTCATATAGACAAGATATGAAATGCCCAAAAAGAGTTCAACAAAATAACTGAAAATTCTCAAATGAAAAATGAGTCATGGTATTGTCTGCAAAATAAAAATAATTTTGAATTTGCGCTATCCATAGTTATTTGGCATAAACTGTGGCTAGCTACTAACATTGTTAGCAAAAGTTTATTTTTAAAAAACTATTTCACTTTTTAGAGGATTAGGATTTTAAGGATAAAGGGTATCGATTTCAGAGAAAATATCTTTCTTTTTTTAAAGATTTATTTATTATTTTAGAGAGAGAGCATGAGCAGGAGGAGGGGCAGAGGGAGAGAAAGACTCTCAAGCAGGCTCCCTGCTGAGCGCAGAGCCCCAACGTGGGGCTCAATCTCATGACCCAGAGATCCTGACCTGAGCCAAAATCAAGAGTAAGACACTTAACTGACTGAACCGCCCCAGGCAGCCAGAGAAAATGTCTTTCAACATCAAGAGAAGCTGCATAGGAAATCTACAACGGGGGGAAGCCCAATAAGATATTAGGATATCAGAACATGGAAACAGTTTGCGTGATTCTGAAGAAGACTTACTTACAAAGGATCCTAACACTAGTGTCTATGGAGGCCACTTTCTGATAAAAGTATGTCGATTAAAGAGAAATTTGAGCCAACCAAGCAAGATACTGGTACTTTAGATTTCCTATAGAGTATCTCAACATTGAAAAAGATTTTATTCTATTTTTTTAAAGATTTTATTTATTTATTTATTTGAGAGGGAGAAAGAGAGAGAGAGCAAGAGCACAAAACAGGGAGAGGGAGAAGCGGACTCCCCATTGAGCAGGGAGCCCAATGCAGGACTCGATCCCAGGATGCTGGGATCATGCCCTGAGCCGAAGGCAGACATTTAACTAATTGAGCCACACAGGTGCCCCGAAAAAGCTTTTAAAAGAACTTGAGGGTTGCCTGGGTGGTTCAGGGGGTTAAGAGTCTACCTTCGGCTTGGGTCATGATCCCAGCATCCTGGGATCAAACCCCACATCCCCACATGGGGCTCTCTGCTCAGAAGGGAGCCTGCATCTCCCTCTCCCTCTGCCTGCAGCTCCCCCTGCTTGTGCTCGCTTGCTCTCTGTCAAATAAAAATAAAAAAGAACTTAAAAAATGCCATGTGTATCCAGACATTCCCTTAGGAAATAATAAAAATCATGATATAAATAATACATGATGAAATCAAAATATTTTTATAAAAATTCTGCAATAATGACCATTTTATATATGCAACCCTGTTGTTGCTTATCATGATATACATGACATAAAATCTGGGTTTGTTCCCAAATCTAGATACTGCTTTAAGAATATTATTAGCAATTACAGTTGTTACTGCCCCAGGCGGGCAGTATTTCTCCCAAATGAAATAATTTCTTAAAATCACCCAGGAACTCTAGTGATATATCACAGACATTAGTAACGTCTAATTCAAGATTATTACCAATAAAATGCATGTTATACCAATCTTGATTTTGCTGAAATGAAGACAAGGAAATAAAGGTTATGGAATAAACATAAAACAATTGATTAACCATGTATGCCTTTATTTTATTACTCACCCAAACATCACTGGACCATCCGCAGAACAGCCAGACATGCACAATAATAATTACATTCGTCGTCTTTGTTTTTTCTCATCCTTTAATCACATACAGCCCGTAGCTGCTTACTCATTTTTCAGTGTTATCATTTCAAAGATTCATTTGCCAAAATAGGGGGGCAGACCACATTTCATCTAACGGTATGTTAGCTTGATTTATAAGTTTTAAATATTTTCATTTGATACGTGGCTTCTCCTTCTATTCTGGCCCAGGGTCTCTCAACGTTAGGAGCAAACCTGCTTATGAATGTCCTAAGTGGCAGTTTTCTGTGGAACATTCATTGGAGAAGGGTTGATGTGTAGACATTGGAGGTCAGAAGTACTGTTTCTGACGCTTTTCCATGTCACTCTCACCGCCAACTTCCCTTACTATTACTCTTCTCTCCACCAAACATTACTTCCTTCACAGTCACTGGTTTTCCCGATTGATTTCTGGACTTTTCTTTCATAATGGCCATCATTAGCCTCGAAGCCTTTTGGTCCTATGGTGAGTTCCTGGGTATACGATGCTCTTAATTCAGTACTTTGCATCATCAGCCAAGATCCCGTGGTTGCATGTTTAAGCCCCAGGTGACTTGTATGTGTTGCATATATCGTCATTGTGGCTTTGGTACCCGTGGCAGACATGGCTGACTAATCATAGAATATTGATCCCGGATACAGTTTTGGAAGGCACTCGCCTACACAGTTGGGAAGCCATTACTAAGAGTTTAGAGTTGACACAGTTAGTGAAACCTATCAGCTACACCTGGCCCAAAGCTGAGTCAGCTCATACAACAGGTGCTGGGCATCCAGGAGTGAATGGAATCCATTTCAGCCCCTTGAGAAGTTCAAAATTTATTAGTAAGTGGCCCTTAATGATCTGGAAAGTTATAGACCTTCTAAGAATTACCTCCTGTTCCTGAAGTCACTTTGAAAGCCAGAAATCCCTTTCATTTCTCTAGGAATTTGTTCAAGGAAAGCAACATTGGACATAAAAGTATTTAAATGGAGTTGATTTCAGAATTTTTAGCCATGGTCCAAAAACCCAACATTTCATTTTGTTTCATTAAGATTTTATTTTTTTTAAGTCCTCTCCACACCCAACATGGGGCTCAAACCCACGACCCCGAGATCAAGAGTCACCTGCTCCACTGACCAAGGCAGCCAGTTTATTTTGAAATAAACTTTATTCAAATATGGAAATTATAAAGATGTGGAAAAAACATGTGTACAGTGTGATTAATTGTCATAAGGTGAACAGAATTGTGTGAATACTCCTCGAGATGGAGAAGAAGAACGTAACCAGCACCATAGCCAGCACCCAAGAAGTTTCCTACAATTATCTGCATCTTCCTTCTTAAAGGTAATTGCTGTCCCGAATTCTTTTTTTTTTTTTAAGATTTTATTTATTTAATTGACAGAGAGAAAGGCAGTGAGAGAGGGAACACAAGCAGGGGAAGTGGAGAAGGAGAAGCAGGCTTCCCGCTGAGCAGGGAGCCGGATGCGGGGCCCAGGACGCTGGGATCATGACCTGAGCAGAAGGCAGACGCTTAACGACTGAGCCACCCAGGCACCCCTCTGTCCCAAATTCTAATACCAAAGATACATTTTGAAATTTTTTGTAAGTAAAATCACACAGTATTGATTTTTTCATGTGTCTGTCTTCTTTGTCCAACATTCTAAGGTTAATCCATGTCACTGCACGTGATCCTTTGTTCGTCCTCATTCCTATGACGTATTCCATTATAGGACTATTCTACAGCTTATCCAACTGGATTGTTCCTAGGTTTTGACAATAATAAAGAATGCCGGGGCGCCTGGGTAGCGCAGTCGTTAAGCGTCTGCCTTCGGCTCAGGGCGTGATCCCGGCGTTCCGGGATCGCGTCCCACATCGGGCTCCTCCACTGGGAGCCTGCTTCTTCCTCTCCCACTCCCCCTGCTTGTGTTCCCTCTCTCGCTGGCTGTCTCTCTGTCACATAAATAAATAAAATCTTTAAAAATAATAATAATAAAGAATGCTTCTAAGAAAAGTCTTGTTCATGACTTTTGTTGCACATATGTTCACATTTATATATCTAAAGAGTGAATCTCTTTTTTCATCTTAAACTTCAGTGTATCATATCTTCAACTTCAGGAAATAATGACAAATTGTTTTCCAAATAGGTTGGACCAATTTCTTCTGGTAGCAGCATTTGGAAGCTTCAGTTACTCCACATCCTTGGCAACACTTGGTGTTGTTGGTACTTTTAATTTTAGCCTTGCAGGAGTGTAGTGATCTTTCATTGTTACTGCAAGTTACATTTTCCTGATAATTAATGATTTGAGATGCTTTTCATTTGTCTCTTTGCCATATGTCCAAAACCTTCTGTGAAGTGCTTATTCAGGTTTTTTAACCATCTTTCTTTTGGGCTGTTTTTTTTTTTAATATTTTATTTATTTATTTATTTATTTATTTATTTATTTATTTATTTATTTGAGAGAGAGGTACAAGCAGACGCCATGCTGAGTGTGGAACCCAAAGCAGGGCTCGATCCCACAACCATAAGATCATGACCTGAGCTGAAATCAAGAGTCAGACGCTTAACCGCCTGAGCCACCCAGGTGTCCCTGGGCTGTTGCTTTTCCTTATTGATTTGTAGTTCTTTTTTTATAAACCCCTTGGTGATTACATGTCTTGCAAATATTTTCTCACACTTGATAGTTTGTCTTTTTACTGGCTTAATGTTGTCTAAATTTCTAATTTTCGTGTACTTCAATGAATCAAATCTTTATAGTTATTCAGGGATTTGGGATGGGGGTATCCGTTTTAAGAAAGTTTTGCCTTCCCCATATTCTACTTTTCACATTGAAAACCACAATATGCCTGGAATTGATTTTTGCATATATTTTGAGATAAAAATTAAGAAATTTTATTGACCCACACTGTTTATGTAAAAGGCAGGGCTTTCCCCAAAGTGTATCTTTAAGTCAAATATCTGTATACATGTGGATTTTCTCTTCCAATTTTGTCTCATTGTTTATCTATCTTGGTGCTATAACTTTCCTGTCTAAAACACTTCACCTTAATAAATATTGATATCTGATAAAGTAATTCCTCCAACTTTGTTCTTCAGTGTTGTATTGGCTATTCTTGCCTCTTTGCCTTTCACATATGTTTTAGAATCAGCTTGTCATTTTACACACACACACACACACGCACACACACACACACACACACACACACACATGAAGTTGTTGGGATTTTAATTTGGTTTACTTGGGACCCATAGATCGGTTTGGGGAGGATTAACACATTTATAATGCTGACTCTTCCAATCTAAGAAAATAGTATCTCTTTCCATTTAGTCTTCTTTAATTTCTCTAAATGATATTTTATAGTTTTCTGTGAAAGTTCCTACAGATCTTTCATTAGATTTACTCCTACGTAGTTGATTTTTTTAATGCTATTGCAAATGTAACATTTCTAAAATTTCATTTTCTAGTTGTTTATTGCTGGTATACAGAAATGCAATTGACTTTTTTCTATATTGACCCTTTGTGCAATGACATTGCTGAATTCACTTAGTCTCCTAGTTTATTGATAGATTCATTTAGACTTCCTACATGCATAATTATATCATCTGCAAATAACAGTGTTTTATTCTTTTTTTTTTCTTATTTCACAGGATAAGAATCTTGAAAAGAAGTAATAGCAAATATCCTTTCCTTGTTCACAATCCTAGGGAAAATTTTCAATATTTCACCATTAAGTAGGAATTTTGTTGTAAGTTTTTTGTAGATACCCTTTATCCTATTAAGAAGATTCCCATCTATTTCTAGTTTGCTATTTTTTAAAAATGTATGCTGAACTTTATCATTTTCCTGCATCTCTTGAAATAATCATGTGATGTTTCTCCTTGAATCTCTCAATGTTGTGAATGACATTGATTGGTTTTCAAATGTTAAACAACCTGTATTCTAGACTAGATTCAAATTTGCCAGGATGTATTATTCTTTTTGTATATACCAGGATTTGATTTGCTGATATTTTGGTTGAGATTTTTTCATCTATATTATAAGAGCGATTGGTATGTACTTTTCCTCTTTGGTGTTGTACTTGTCAGGTTTTGGTATTAAGATTATGTTGGAGGGTGCTTGGCTAGCTCAGTTGGTAGAGTGTATGACTCTTGATCTCAGGGTTGTAAGTTCAAGCCCCACACTGGGTATAGAGATTACTTAAAAATGATCTTAAAAAAACCAGATTGTTTTGGCCTCGTAAGACAAGTTGGGAAGTCTTTTCTCTTTTTCTGTTCTCTGAGTTTGTGTGAGATTGGCACTATTTCTTCCTAAAATGTGTGGCATGATATACCAGTAAAGCCATCTAGGCTTGTGATTTTCTTTGGGGGAAGATTTTACTTACAGATTTAGGATTAATCACATGTCTCTTTCTTCTTGTGTCAATTTTGGTAAGATCTATTTTCCTAGAACATTGTCAGTTTCATCTAAATTTTCAAATGTATAGGCATAAAATTTTCCACCATGTGCTTTTTATTATTTTAAATATCAGTAGAATTTGAAATGATGTCCCTTTTTCATTCTTCATATTTGTTATTTGTGCTTTCCCTATTTCTTTTGATCAGTATTGACAGAGGCTTATCCATTTTAGTCTTTTTAGAAAACCAGCCTTTGGCTCTGTAAATCCCCTCCAGCAGATAAATATAGATATATGCATGTGTGTCTGTGGGTGTGTTTTTAAGTAGGCTCCACACCCAGCCTACTTGAAGCCCAACTTGGGGCTTGAACTCAGGACCCTGAGATCAAGACCTGAACTGAGATCAAGAGTTGGATGCTTAACCACCCAGGTGCCCCTATCCCCTCTATGATATATTTTTATAGCTTATTAATTTCTGCTTTTTATTATTCCCTTCCTTCTCTTTTTTTTGTGTGGGGGGGTTTACCTTTCTGTTTTTTTTTTTTCACAGATAGATAAAAACCATTGCTTTTTATCGTTTTTTTTTCTTAATATATGCATTAAAGACTTTCTAAACAGCTTTATCTTCATCTTAGAGGTTTAGATACATTGTGTTTCTGGCATTATTCAGTTCAAAATGTTTTTATTTCCATTGCGATTTTTTTCTTGTCTCTTAGGTTATTTTAAATTAGGCAACAAAAATATTGTTTATTTCCAAACATTTGGGAATTTCCTAGTTTCTTTTTTGCTGTTGATTTCTAGCTTAATTCCACTGTGGTCAGAGAATATACCATGCCTAATTTTAATCCTTTGAAAGCTGTTGGGGCTAACTGTGTGAGCTAGCATATGGTCGATCTTGGTAAATGTTCCATGTGTATTTAAAAATGCTGTGATTCTGTAGTTATTTGGTACTGTGTTACAATAAGATTATGTTTGTTACTTGTGTTATTTTAACTATCTATCTTTATACTGATTTTTTTCTTGTCTACTTGTTCTATCAGCTCCCAAGACAACTATATTGAAATCTCCCATCATAATTGTAGATTTGTGGATTTGTCTATTCTCCTTTTATTTCTGTCAACTTTTTGCTTTATATATTTTGAGACTGTGTTATTCGTGTATAGAAATTAAGAATTTTCTTTCTGGTGAATTGACCTTTTTATTTTTATGTAATGTCTCTTTATAGCAGTATTTTTCAACAGTGGCTTTGAGATTTGGGGCAGGACAGTTCTTTGTTGGGGGGATGGGGTGTTTAGCAGTGTCCTTGCTCTGTACCCACTAGATGCCAGTGGCACCCCCACCCCCACCCCCAGTTGTGACAGTCAAAAATATCTCTAGACATTGCCAAATGTCCACTGGGGGGCAAAATCACTCCTGGTTGAGAGCCACTGATCTATAGCAATGCTTTGTGTCTTAAAGTCTATTTTGTCTGATTATTAGCAATGGCATTTTCTATTGGTATTTGCAATAGAAAAGCTTCTACTTTCAACCTTTCAATATCCCTACTCATGATGTGTCTCTTAAAAGCAGTATTAAGTTGACTGATTTTTTAATCCAGTCTGACAATCTTTTAATTGTAATTGGAGTATTTGTCCCTTTTACCTTTAATGGGATCACTGATGTTTGGATTTAAATATGCTGTATGACTATTTATTTCATATTTAACGCATGTTTTGTGTTCTTTGTTATATCCCTGTTATGTTATTACTCTGTGTTCTTTTTTCTCTCCTTTCCTGCCTTCTTGGGTTCTGTATTATTTTACTATTTTGTTATCCTTCCCATTAGTTGAGCATTCTTTTATTTTTCTTTTAGTTGTTGAGAGGTCACAACATGTATCTTTACCTTATGAAAATGTAATGTTAGTACTTGCCACTTTCTTCGTTATTACCTTAATACTTTCTGTATTAGGACCTTACACCTTTTTATTCTATTTCCCTCAATCTCACATTTTGTGAATTTTTATTTCTCCATAAATAGAACCAAAGTAATTCATCATTTCTTAATTTTATACAGTCAATGTTTATTCAGACTTACTCAAATATTCATGCTTTCCATTGTTCTTCATTTCTTCCTGCATCTCCCTGCCTCCATCTGGGATTATTTTCTTTCTGCCTGACTAGCTCCCTTTAGTCTTTCACTTAGTGGAGATCTATGATTGCTGAATTCTCTAGGTTTATGCTTGCCTAACAATTGTCTTTCTCTTTTATTTGAAAGACAGTTCACTTGGTTTTGGGATTTGGGGTTGTGGTTATTTTCTTTCTGTTGATAAATCAGGTATCAGTCTTTTTGCTGCACCATTGAAGAGAACGTAGTTTTGTGATTGCCTTATGTCTATGGGTTTTGGCAATTTTACTATAATGCTCTTGGGTGTGGTTTTCTTTGTATTATCAGAACTGGCACTCAAAGTACTTTTTAACCCATGGCTTAATAGCTTTCATCAGTTTTAGAAAATTCCTGGGCATCGTGGCTTCAAATATTGCTTCTACCCCATTTTCTTTTTACCTTCTCATCTGGGACTCCACATTAGACTTTCCAGTCGTATCACACAGATAGAAAATACCTTACAAATATGAAGCAACAGAAAGCCGATGTGGCTATACTATGTTATTTTCTGGTGTTTTTCCTTTCTTTTTATCTCTCGGGGCTTCGGTCTGCATATTTTTCCTTTGACCTATCGTCCAGATCACTAGCTCTCTTTAGCTGTACCTAATCTGCTATTAAACTCCTCTTCAGTTATCTGTGGCTACCTAACAACGTACTCCAAAATGTTGTGGCTTAAAACAACTGCCACCATTTATTTGCACATGATTCTGCACTCTGGGCAAAGTTCAGTAGGGACGGTATGTCTCTGGGCCATGTGACGTGGGCTAGAATAGCTTAATTGGGGTTGGGGGATCCAAAATGACTTCACTCACACGTCTGGCACTTCAGTGAGGGGGACTGGAAGAGTTGGGGACTGGCTGGATGTCCTCTCTCTCTGCATTCTTTCATGCTCTAGGACCTCTCTCCATGTGCCCCTCCCCTTCCATGCCAGCAGGGTATTTGTAAGTATTTACATGATAGGTTGGAACTCCACGAGGGTGAAAATGGAAGCTGCTATGCCTTTTAATGCCTAGACCTAGAACTAGCCAGGCATCATCTCTCCCACATCCTTCACTCCACACAGTAGCCTGTCAGATGGTTGAACTTAGACACTCTACTCTCCCCAGACTCCTGCAACCCTACTTCATGCACTGGTTTTCACTCCTTCACCATCGTCCTGGTTCTCCATGGCTCCTAGACCTGGGACAATGGTGCATAGCGCTACTCAACAAATATTTTTTTCAATAAACAACGAAATGAATGCAAACTGTTGATCCAAAGCTCTCTTCAGCAGCATCTATGCTAAAATTGGAACCATGCTAGCCACAATGGTGGCCAAAACTGCAAATTCTTCAAGCCTTTAGTGTCTTTTACATCTTGAATCCCCTCCCCCACAAAACGCTTAGTAACTCACTAACATTCTCCAATTTGCTCCTCACCCAGGACAGGAGAGTGAGGGGATGAGAATGAGAGCACTTGCAGTGGAAACAGCCTTTGGACTCTGGGTGTTGGGGGTAGAAGTCCCAGCACCTGAAACAATCCTCCTTTCCTTCTGCAAATAAGATCCCAGGGGACTCAACTCGTATCTTCAGAGACCAAAACATGCTTCTGGGATCCTTATCAGGGTGCTCTCTTCTCCTCTCCTTTGTGGCCTGAGTACAGTTGCTCTGTTATACCCAGCAATGCGACTGACCCCAACCTTTGACCCCTATCTTGTCTTATCATGGCCCAGGTTGACTTTAATGATTCCTTCTGCCAACCCAGAACTATCCAATGCTCTCACTGAGGGAGGCGTTCTCCCTCTCACCCGAGGTAGTACACGACAGTCCTTTCACTGAGTCTCAAGGTGTCAGTATCTTATAGCCCTTTCTCTTTCAAAGAATGTAAGACCAGCTCCTCTGGGACATTTGAAAGATGCCTCTAGTGGCAAAAGTAGTAGAAATGAACTCTGATGCAGTGCAGGGAACTTCCTCGGGCATACTAATGTGTGTGTGTGTGTGATTAAAATCGAACTTTCCTGACTCCCTTTCCATAATTTTTTTCACTGCACCACGTTAACAGCAACAACAAAGATAACACTACCAACTAACATTTAATGAGTACGTACCATTTGCCAGGCATTGTTCGAGGTGCTTTATATATATCATCTCACACATAATCTGGGGAGGAGGAACCGATTTTAGGCAACTGAAGCATCATAGAGTGGGTGAAACTGGGGGACAAATCTGAAGGAACTGTTAGAGTTTTTTATTAGGAATTTGAGTCAAGATATGAAAGGTGAATGTGAAAACCAGATAGGGTCAGCAAACCATGTGGATGTGTGTGAGTGAGAAGAGGAATGGCAAAAAGCAGACCAATGTGCCAAGGGCAGGGCAAAGTAGTAGCCTGTAGGGATTTTAGGATAATAAAATCAAAAGTGATCAAAGGACATTGATATTATTATCATTTGTGAATTGAGTTCTTTCCAAGTTTCAGAAGTAAAATTAATGTGTTCTATTCTGACATAGCAAAGAGACCAGCTCTTGGGGCCAAACTAAAATAAAATACATCAGACTCTTAATGGTCTTAGTGGTATCTCTAAAGGGTTAGTTATTATCTGTTAAATATTTGAATAGAGCGTTGTTCTGGAATAGCCACAGGAACAGCCCTTTGCGTAAAAGCAGAGGAACCAGTCTGAGAGCCCTGTCTGCAGTGAAAGCCACAGGGCAATGCTTCAGCCCCAGCAACACTGTGTTGACAAGGTGGTCTGCATCCAGCCCGCCTGCGGAGACAGATGGGCTCCTAGCCAAGCGCATGAAGAGATTCCTGAGGACCAGTCAGAAGGAGCCTCGAAGGGGATCCCCTGTCCGTTTGTTATTAAGGCTGATTTGGTCAGGGCAGGAGAGGCAGGCAGATGACGTGTGCTGAGCAGTGAGACTAGGTTTAAAAGAAACCCTGAAACCAAAGCCTAGCTGGGAGAAATCGCCACATTCTCAAAAAAAAAAAAAAAAAAAAAAAAAAAAAATCCTATCAAGGATCCCCTCTTTGGCCTCTGTCTTCAACCTCTCCATCGACTGCTTCTCCTTGTTCTAAACTCACATTTCTCCAATCTTTGTCAAAGCAGCCAGTCACAACAGAACAACTCACCCTTCTTGCGTTCTTGCTAGTCCTTCTCCACTGCTGGGAATGAGGTGTCCACACTTCCTGCCTTCACATTCCCGCCTCTCCCTCACGTGTCAAGCCACTGCTCCCTCATTTCTTCCCATCACCATTTCAGTGACACAGTTCCCACCAAGGTCACCAAAGACGTCTCAATCACCAGATTCAGTGCATACATCTCCTTTCTTAGTTCACTTGAACTTCTATCTGGACAGGTCCCTCCTTTTGGAAGTTCTTTAATTTTCTAGGCTCCTCCAGCTCTACTCTCCTCTTCTTTGCCTGCCTTACCCTTAAAGGTTAGTGTTCCTCGGCTCTGTCCTTGGTCACTGCTTTTCTTACTCGATAGTTTCCTGGAAACCTCCAGCAGGGTTTCAAGCACCACCTGTATATGGATGTCACTCAAATCTCTATATTCTGCCTTGAGTTCTTTCTCTAAGCTGTATATTCAGCTGTTCACTAACCATCTCTTTCTGAATGCCCCATGGAAATTTCAACACACAAAACCACTCATTATCTCATCCCCAAATTGCCCTTTCTTCATGGATTTCCTCAACCGAGTGCCAAAACTAATCATCCTGTTGCTTAAGCCAGAAACCAGGGAATGGTTTTTGATTTGTTCTTCCTACCCAGTTACCACCCAGTGAGTCAGCAAGCCCTGTCTCAGCCTTTCTGTCTCCTGGTGAGAGCCCCCAACTGAGCCTCTGCCTCCAGACTCTTACCCTCAAATCCACCTCCACACTGGCCACCAGAGTAATTCGTCTGGACCCAAACCATGATCATGTCCTTCCTCTGCTGAAAGTCTTGCTGTGGCTTCCAGCTGACAACCTGTCTGTTCTCATTTCTTCCCTCTCCCCTATGCCCATGCCATGCCCACAGGGAGGCCAGACCATAGGGGGCAAGCAGCCAACAACTAGGGCTTTGGCAGCTAATCAGAGGGATTTCAGTTTGACATATGAATATGGGAACCATTCACAGGTTCATGAGTGGGGCATGATGACAGATACACATGGCAGGTCATAGAAGTGGGAGACACATTAGCAGACTGCTAGGAATTGAATGTTTGTGTCCTCCCAAAATTCAGATGCTAAATCCTAATGTCCCATGTATTTGGACGTGAGGCCTTTGGGAGGGGATCAGGTCATGAGGGTGGAGCCCTCATAAATGAGATTGATGCCCTTATAAAAGAGACCCCAGAGAGCTGCCATGCCCCCCTCCTCCTCCTGCCTGTGGAAGAACACAGAGTAAAGACTGTCCTCTAGGAACCAGGAAGTGGGGCCTCACCGGACAACAGAATCGCCAGCACCTTGTTCTTGGACCGCCAGCCTCCAGAGCTGTGAGAAATAAACTTTCCCCTGTTTATAAGTCACCCCTTCTGTGATACTTTGTTATAGCCGCCTGAAGGGACTAACACTGGCTATTAAAACGGAGACAAAAGACCTAGTCTTCTCCGGTGAGAAAAGAGGACAGGTGGGCCTGAAGGACCCATGAGGAAGGGAGCGATATCTATAACAGAGAATCCCCAGATACAAGTAGTAAGGAAACGCATTAGTAGGTCATGTCAAGCACTAGTAACAACATAAACAAGCCTCAGGAAGTCTAGAGACTTTAAAGCCCCATTATTGGAAGCCCAGCACGAAGAACAGGAGCAGGGGTTGGTATTCCCCCCTCCACACACACACACATTCTACAAAGCAAGTGAGGGAGGCAGATGCTGATAGAAACAAGTAGCTTCTATAAAACGGGAGAGCAGGAAAGCTCAGACGAGGGGAAAGACTCGAACAAGAACTGTCCTTGTGACAAACGAAGGCCACAGAAAGTAGGTTACACCCGGGCTGCTCCGGTGACTTCTTACAGGTGGGCTTCGGGATGATGAAAGAAGCAGCATTCACCATTAGGCAGATTCAAAACACGTTGTCCGAAATGTTGCCAGGATTGGAAACAAGTGACCGGCCAGAGTTAGTCCCTTTTCCAAAACTACAGGCCTGTAAGACCCACGCATGGAGAAGCACGACCGCGCTTGGACTCTGGAGCCCCTCTGGTCCGCGTTCGAATCCCGCCTGTGCCGCCAAGCAAATGAGAGCCATCTCCCGTGACTCCGGCTGAAGAGCTTGCCCTAGGTGGGTCGCACTGCATTGTCAAGGGCAGACCTGGGGCGAGGACCCACAAGGTCGCTGACTCCAGAGCGGGGCTCTTTGCAGGCAGCCTGATGCTCAGGGCAGCGGGTCCCCTCGCGCAAATGTCCCCAAGGCCTGCAGCGCCTTTGTGCCCCACTCACCGGAGAGCACTCGCAACAGTGGCCCGCGGGGGGCAGGCGTGGGACTGGGGGGCGCCCGGGGGGAAGCGCCCCCCTAGAGTGGCGCGGGCCGGCGGGGAGGGGGGCGGCCAGGTGGTGATTGGCTGGGCTGCGGTAGGCAGCTCCGGGCCCAGAACAAAAGAGAGCGGGCGGCGGGCGTCCTCCGGAGTAGGCGCTCCCGCCCGCCCCGCGCGGGCTTCGGTGCTGGGGGAGGACGCGCCCACCGCCCGCCCGCCCGCCCGCCGAGCAGCCGGGCTGGCGCGCTCGGTTTCTGGGCGAAAGCCGGCCGTGTACCTAGGAATTAACCGGCCGGCGCGGGAGGGGAGGGGAGCGGGAAGCGGGGTTGGGATGCTGAGCGCGCGCGAGAACAATAATAAGATCGTGTTTGCGGTCGCTGCCCGAGGAGGAATTCGGAGGAGGCGCGAGGCCCGGCGCTCGCGCCGCGCCCGGGAGCCCGGGAGGGAGGCCGGCGGCGGCGGCGGCGGTGGCGGCAGCGGCGGCGGCGGTGGCGGCATGAGGCAGGCGACGCGGCGCCTGTGAGCAGCGCGCGGCGGCGGCGGGGACTCGGCGCGGGCGAGAGCCGAGCGGCCGGGGGCTCCCCTCCCCCGCTGCCGGGCCGTGATTTGCCGGGCCTGCTGCGCCCCCCGCCCACCCCTCGCCTCAGCCGCCGCCTCGCCGCTTCCCCTCGTCGGAGCGGCCGCTCGCCCGCCCGCTCGAGGCCCGCGGGGAGCGCGGCGCAGTCCGTCGGCCCACGGGGGGGCGGCCTCCCGGCATCTTCGCGGCGACCAAGGACGACCGGGGGAGGAAGCGGCCGGGATGGCGCGTCCGCGGCCCCGCGAGTACAAGGCGGGCGACCTGGTCTTCGCCAAGATGAAGGGCTACCCGCACTGGCCGGCCCGGGTGAGTACGGCGGCCGCGGGCGGGCCCGCCCGCCCACCATTTTCCCCTTCATGATGGCGCGCCCGCCCCCTTTCCCCATCCGCCTCAGCCCGGAGCCCGGCGCCCCGAGCCGGCCGGGGCTGGAGGCGCGGGCGGCGCTGCGCACGGAGGACGTGCCCGGGCCGGAGGCGAGGGTTCCGGGCCGCGCCCGCTCCCCGCGAGGGCGGCCATCCTTCCGCCCCCTCTCGAAGGCGGCTCCGGCCCGGGCAGGCCCGCCGCCCGGAACCCGGGAAGCCGCGCCGCCGGGCAGCGGGCCTGGGCTGGAGGCATCGCTGCGGGCAGGGTCGCGGGTGGGAAGCCGGGTCCCGGGCGAACGTCGGGGCACGTAGGGGAGCGTAATGCAAATGGCTGTCGGCGAGCCGGCGGGGGCCGCGGCGGAGAATCCTGGAAAGGGCTAGTGGTCATCCAGAGGCCAGGAGGAGCCTCTTGGCAGCCGTTCATTCATCCCTCGGCGCCTGCTTCGCCATCCAGACTTGTTGAGTTTTCCCTGAGCGCGGTTCCGGGAGCTCCGCCGGCCCCATCATTGTCCTGGGGTACGTGCATCCCCGCTGCCCGTCGCCCCTGCAAACCCACCCGGAGTAGCCGGGAGCTCGCAGCATGGCACCGGCTGGTGGGTCCGGGAAGCTCCTCGTGCCTTTTCACCTCCATATTTGTTTTAGGTCGGATCCCAGACCTTCTCCTTGGCCTCCCGCGACAGTCCACGATAGCTCTCTCTTCCTATTTAGCAGGGTTGTCGCTGGGCTCTTTCTCTAGAAAGCATCTGCGTGTAATACACACCATTAAAAAAATTTTTTTTGTAATCGGGCCCTTTGAGCGAGGAGGAGATCAACACTGCCGTGTGTGCTTTGTGTTTTAAAAATAAATCCCTTTTACTTTTGATTTTTATCCCAGTTGGCAGTTAGTTGTTTGAAATGAGAAATACAGTGAAAAGGAGGGTCAGGGCATCTTGGAGGCTCTGTTAGTATCCTTGGGAACAGAGATAGACGTGGGAAATATTGGCATAAATAAGAGTGTGAGCTCTAAAATGTTGTATTACAGTCAAGTGAAGGTAGCTAGACCAAGAGGGGGAAAAAAAACCCACCCATTCACAAAAGGAAGTGACATCACGGGTGGCCAGGCTGAAATTAGTGAAGTTGAAGTAATGGATGGACATAATCACTTTTTTTGTATTTAGTTTGGCGCGATTGTAAAATAAAAAGAACAGTTGGCCTGGGAATTGGGGGGCCTGGTATTTGGTTTGGGCTCTGTTAGGAGCCCAACTGTCTGAACATCCATTTCTGCAACTATAAAATGATCATCTCTAGGATTCCTTCTAATACTAACAACCTCAGATTTCAAGTGGGGTTCAGGTTCCATTAGGCTGTGAAAATAACTTTAGAGAGTCAAAAACAAAAAAACAAACCAAAAAAAATCCCAAAACTTAAAATTTCATTAACAAGTTGCTTACTTAGGTTGGCCACCTGTAGTAATTTTGAAACAAAAAAGTGCTGCAGAAGTAGTCCTAGTTGTATATCTAATTGCACATGAAATTCCTAGAAGTTGTAATTCCAAACCAAGGCAAAATGGAAAATAAAATAAGGAAACAAAATCAGGTTGTTAGATAAAATAAATACAGGAAAAAAAAAATCTATGTGTCTTCCCCATTTAACATAAACTCCTCAAGGAAAGGACATGTCTCTCTTTTTTTAATTAAGAAGGTATTATTTTATAGTGGCATGTTATAATTTCGGAGGAAAGGTAAGGGTTAGAAAAAGATGAGTCCCTACTCAGTTAGTTACTGTGCTGTGTGCTTCATGTATGCTCTCCTGTTATTTCCACTCCAGTTCTCTGAGGCATTATCCCCATTTTACACCTTGCTATAGCTTTGTAGATGATGTTACAAAATCCTCACTGGAAAAAAAATCCTACTTACTCAGTTTTCAAATACTGTCACTCAATATGAAGACGGGTCTTGTGGGGATTAGATTCTGTATGGCCCCAAGGGATCAGACCTAGGAGGAAAAACATGGGGGAGACAGATTTTGGTTCAGACTGTAGGAAGGACTTTTCTGTCAAGGAAGGTCCATATTTGAATGGAGAAGCAACTTCCCTGCTGTAGGAAAGATTTTGGGCCCTAGGCAGCCTCTTGTGAGGCACGTTAGCCAAGAGGATTCACTCATCTAATAAATTTGGTCAGGTTGGATTCCGCTTTTGGCTGCGCTTCAGACTCTGTGACCTTAGGCATATTCTGTAATCTTTCGAAGTTTTAATTTACTAGCCTGTGAGATAGGCATAATTCTCACCTCACAGATTTAATGTGTGTAAAAGCACCAAGCAGCGGTGTTTGGGTGTTCCTACCTTTTTTCCTTTTTGGATTTCTAACTTTTCCCCTGTATAACTACACTGTTTTTAATTTTCAGCTTTTGAGTTAGATAGGTTATTTTTTCCAACATATTGTCATGAATCATTTCAAATGTATAGAAGAGTTAAAATAATTGTACAGTGAGCACCCTTATATCTACCACTAAATTCTACAAGTAACATTTACCGGACTTGCTTTATCCTGTTACTCATGTATCCATCCCTCTATCCCTACAGCAGTCCATCTTATTGTAATGCATTTTAAAGTAAGTTGCAGTCATCAGTATAATTTACTCCTAGACACTTCCGCATGCATGATCATTAACTAGAGGTCAATATTTTTTATAGATCCTTTTTCTTTTCTTTCTTTTTTTTTTTTTTTTGCCTTTTGAGGTAAAATTTATATAAACTGAAACACACTTAAATGTTCCATTCTGTGAGTTTGACAAATGTATACACTGGTATAATCCAAACCCCTTGCAAGATATAGGGTCGTATCAGTACCCATGAAAGTTTCCTCACGGCTCTTCCGGTTAATTCCTGTCCTCTTTCCTGTTCAGATGTATTATATTAACATTCAGTAGCCAACTAGCTGTTTCTAATGGAGTATATTTTATATTGTATATGACTTAAAAATACAAGTTCATTTGTATGTAAGGATTAACTAGCTTGATACTAAAAATACTTACGCTAAAACAAGAGTCTCTGAACCCTTTTGATTGTGTATCCTGTTGGTAAAAAAAAATTTGAGCATGCATCCCTAATATGTCTAAGTTTACTTCAAATTATATATACATGTACTTTGTACTATTACATACATTATAAAATAAACAACTAAAGAAACTAAAACGGATGACAGATGATATAGTTTATATTTTAAAATTCTTATTAGCTAAATATTAATAGTAATAGATTAAGTCTATATTTTTAAAGATATTAAATTTTGGAATATTTTTTGCCTGTTTCTTGTGAGATCTGACTAGGTGGTCACAGTTTTTCTGAAGAGATTTTCTGTAATAGAACTGTCAGCTGGACCATTTCCTTGTTTGCTTGTGCTTACATTATTGGTATTATCTTTGCAGGACTCCTTTTAGCCACTTGTTCATTTGGCAAGAGTTCATTTAGAAGTGAATATTCCATAATTTTGCTCAACCAGGCACTCTGAAATGGCAGTAAATCACAGTGTGCCCAAAGTGAATAAATATAACCATATGAATAAGGACACCAGGGTCAATTTATATAGTAAATATTAGTAAAATTAACTAATTTTTAGATAAAAAAAAGTAAGAAACTAAAATAGAAATTGTACTGTTTTCTTCTCACACCCTCCCCCCAAATCGTCGTGTATATCCCCTGAGGTGTGAGCACTCTGTCTGTTACCCCTACTCTGAAAGGTGGAAATAAAAAAGCAAAACAAAACAAAAAAGTTTCAAAACTCTTGTGTTTCAACCAAAGAACTCTTTTTAAATTTAAAAACTTAATATGAGATCTCTCCAGCATTGCTGATCGGTGACTAAATTGATAGGATCACTTTGGAAAACTGGCCCAATCTACTGTAGTTAAACACACGCCTACCTTGTAATTTAGCAGTCTGTTCTAGGCATATACCCGAGAGAAATGAGTGTTTATGTCCACCAGAAGACTTGTACAAGAATGCTCCTGCATGACAGCTTTATTCAAAACAGCAGAAGATTGAAAACAACCCAGATGTCCATCAACAGGAGAATGGCTAAACCAAATTGTAGCATATTCACGCGGTGGAGTCCTGCTTAGCAGTAAAAAGGAGCAAACTACTGATGCCCACAAAAATAGGGATGTATTTCAAAATTTAGGTTTGAGTGAAAAAAGCCAACACAAGAGTACATTCTGTATGACCATCAAAAACAGGCAAAATTGCTAAGTGGTGATCAGTTCATGGTGGGGGGAGGGGGTGTTACAGACTGGGAGGAAGCCCTGTAAATGTTCGTTGTTGTGATCTGGGTGTGTACTTACGTAAAACCCGATCAGACTGCACATTTAAGAAGTGCACAGCATGCTGTGTATAAGTTTTACCTCAGTTTAGAAAATGCATACTTTGTATGAAGTGGGAGAAAATCTGATACTTCAGACTTCAGGGATTGAATTTGACCATTGTTAGCTTTCAGTGAGAATGTTTTTTTTCTTTAAGGCTTCAGTGCTACCAATTTGCATCTTCCTGTTCCATTGTGACTATCTTAGAAGCTTCATTTACTAGTTCATAGCTTCTCTTTACATTTCTTTTTAGTTCTGCTTTCTGCCTGTCTTTTGTTTAACTGTATTAGAGTCTTTCTAGTCCTTTCATACTAAACCATTGCTCATCACATTTTTGATCTAGCTCTCTGGCTTCTTAACTGATAAAACTTAAGAATAAAGCATTTTACTGCCATTCTAGGACAGCTCGAAGAGCTAAACTCTTAGCTAAACTTTTACTGAGCACCAACTCTATGTAAGGCACTGTGCTAGGTATAGGTTTTCATTTTTCTACCAACAGATTAAATTTGCAGCAATTTAAAAAAATTTAATTAAAGTGTCTCCATACTCTTTATTAATATAAACACTGATTGAGAATCCTTAGTTCTGATCCATAGTACTTTCAGGTTTTTTGCTTTTGACAATAACTACTAAACTGTGAACCTTTATTTCTGGAGAACAGGCTACGTAATTTCAGGGAATCACTTGGGACTTAAATTCTTTTTAATCTCAACATAAAGTAAGATGTTTATAATTCCTATTTCTTTGGCATGAGTCCAGAGAAGCCCATCACTGGTTCATTCCTCAGGTAGAGTGGCAGGGTTCATTCAGCCTTTCCCCCAGGGACTATATTCATGTTGCCAAGTACTGGCACATTGTCTCATTTCCTTCTGCTTAACTCTGGGAGCAGATAGGCAACTTACACCCTCATTGTCAATATGTACATTTTTCATTGTTTCCCTTTTAACCAGGTGAATCTGTGTTTCTGGCACATCCCCTTTGCTATGCCCTAATGACTTGTTTCCCTGGGATTTGGAAAATGTTAATTCTCTGAAGTCAGGTTTCTACTGTATGAAATTGTTTTTGGTTCTTTTGGAAAATGACGGATGGTTTAAAATTATATATGACTTTATAAAAAATGTCTATTAGCATAAGGAAAACATCATAAGCTAGTAAATATGGTAAACATAATAGGGGAAGAGCCCAAATGATCCTTTTTATTGGAGAAAGTTATCTTCTGTTGCAGAAGATTGTCCAGATGTTCAATCAGAATCCAGTCTACTGGATGCAGTGATGAGTCCACTGCAAAAAGGCTTCTTAATCACTTAGAGCCTTGCTTACTGAGAGCCTGGTCTGTGAACTGTTACCTGTCGAGGACCAGATAGGCGCAGAAATTGAGAGTAAGAATTTAGAAACTTTTTTAAGCAATCTGATAGAGTAACTTTATGTTTGTGAATTTAGTTTTTAAAATGAAGTTTATATTTTATATAACTTTAATTTTATTTTTCTACTATTTCATCCAGTGTATTTTATAAAAATGTCAGTCTGTAACAAATTAGAAATTTTTAAAAAATGGTCTTTCACCACAGAGTACTGATTATAGAAGATCCTTAAAGGTCAGTAGTATTCCTGGTATCTAAAACAATATGCCCATACTATAAACTTTTTAAAAAGATTTTATTTTGGGGGCGCCTGGATGGCTCAGTTGGTTAAGCATCCAACTCTTGATTTTGGCTCAGGTCATGATTTCAGGGTCATGAGATCAAGCCCTTCATGGCGCTCTGCCTGGGCATGGAGCCTGCTTAAAATTCTGTCCCTCCTTCTCCCTGTGTCCCTCTCTCCCCAACTCTCTGGCTCACTTTCTCTTGCTATCCTAAAAAGAAAAAAACAATTTTAAGTAATATCTACACCCAGTATGTGGCTCGAACTCACAACCCCGAGATTGAGAGTCACTCTCTCCACTGACTGAGTCAGCCAGGTACCCCTGCTCATACTGTAAACTATTTAAACTATCTTTAACTTTATTTAAAAGAGAGAATGGATTGACTTTTATAAATATCTCATCTGTCTAAAAAAGTTTTTATTACATAAGTAATATTCATTGTAGAAAGATACTATCCCTCTCTCTAGTCATAAGCGTCATGAATATGCACCTACATGTGTAAGTACATAATTTTTGTAATATATACAGTTTTGCAGCCTTTTATCCCCACTTAAACACTATATCTTAGATGACTTTCAGTGGTGATGAATATATTCCTATAGCATTATTTGTAATAGTCATCTGGTCATTTATGGTATAGACCTATTTGTTATAAATTATAACCAGTTCCTATTATAGGACATCCAGTTTTATACTATAAAATAATACTCTGGGAAACATGCTTTTAGCTAAATCATTAGTCTCAGGACAAGTCTCTGGGAATTATATTTCTCAGTCAAGCACTGTGTGCATGTTTTAAAACTTTGGATTTATCTTGTCACATTGTCCTCCGGAGAAGTTTTGACTGTCTTACCCAGTAGCAGAATAAGAGAATACCTGTTTCTCACATAGTCATTAAAAGTAGAGGATTCAGATTTTTAAAAATATTTGTCAGTTTAATAAATACAAATATTTAATTGAATTTCTTTGCTTACAAGTTAGGCAGAGTGTCATATATGACATATCAAATCATATATCATGTATGTCTTGATTACAAGAAAGGACAAATATCTGATAACGCTACTATAAGGTATATATCCCCATAAGAAAACCAGGACTTAAGAAATTCACCTAAGGTTACACAGTGAGTAAGTGTGTTAATCCCAGACCATTAAAAATGCCACGGGAACATAAGAAATGTGATAACAGAGTAGGTGAAGGGACTGCAGAAGCATTTGGTGGTGTGTAAGAAGACCATATATGTATATATGTCTTACATATACGGTATATTCAGAAGCTGCTGGGAGGCAGGCACTCTCAAGTCAAACATTTATCATATTTTTTTCTCTAGTCTGTATCTCTTTGAAAGCCCTTTGACACAAGGCAGTAAAAACTAAATAAGATAATTAGTTATGCATACAGAGAAAGCAGAGACCCGTTAAAATCAATTCTGAGTGATGGCATGGTGTTGACTTAGTGTAGGTTCTAAAACGTTTATGTGTGAGAGAATACATATACTTTGAACAGCAGGTGGGGCAGTTATGAGAATTACTGGTTCAGTAGAGCCTGGAAGCTAAATCATAAGAACTACTAGCCACACAGCATCTTCCAGTGTTATTTCACTGCCGCTCATATATGTAATCGCTTCTCGGCTGTGTTAGTAAGTGAATTTTTCTATTTTCTTACTAAACAGGAATTTGCTGAAGTTAGTCGGGTAAATAGCCGTATGGTCACAGGGAACCACATAGAGGTAAAAAGAAAGAAATCTAGTAAGTGGTGAGTCTAAGCCTTTAGAAAGATATCCTCCAGATATCTGAGCAAGATTTCCTGTGATGTTGGGAAGAACAATGACACTAGGAGTTAAAAGACATGTACTCCATTCCACCACTGTCTTGGTTTGTCAGGTTTGTGCATCTTTTTTATAGCCTCTTTGTAAAATAGGGAGGATGATAATTCTTATTCTCTTTACCTTTTTTCCTTGGAATCAAATGTTGAAATGTACATGAAATAAGTTTGCTAATTAAGAATCAGAGACCATATATGTAGTCTGCCTAACTTGTAACCAAAGACATTAATTCAGTTAAATATTTGTGTTTATTAATACCACAACATCATATAGGCCATATACCAAAGATCCGCAGCTAATATTATCCTCACTTGGGAAAAACTGCGAGCTTTTCCCCTAAGGTCAGGAACTCAACAGGGATGTACACTCTCACCACTGTTGTTCAACATAGTACTGGAAGTCCTAGCCTCAGCAGTCAGACAACAAAAAGAAATAAAAGGCATCCATCCAGATCAGCAAGGAAGAAGTCAAACTTTCACTCTTTACAAACGACATGATACTCTGTGTAGAAAACCCGAAAGTCTCCACCAAAAAATGCTAAAACTGCTACATGAGTTTAGCAAAGTCGCGGGATATAAAGTCAACGTATAGAAATTTGTTGCATTTCTATACACCAATAATGAAGCAGCAGAAAGAGAAATCAAGGAATCGATCCCACTTACAATTGCACAGAAAACCATAAGATACTTAGGAGTATACCTAACCAAAGAGCTAAAAGATCTGTACACTGAAAATTGTAGGACATTAATGAAAGAAGTTGAAGAGGACACATAGAAATGGAAAAACATTCCATGCTTCTGGATTAGGAGAAAATAAGTTTAAATGTCTATACTACCCAAAGCAATCTACCCATTCAATGCAATCCCGATCAAAGAAACACGAACATTTTTCACAGAACTAGAACAAACAATCCTAAAATTTGTATGGAACCAAAAAAGACCCCAAATAGCAAAGATAATGTTGAAAAAGAAAAGCAAAATAGGAGGCATCATAGTTCCAGACTTCAAGCTGTATTGCAAAGCTGTAGTCATCAGGACAGTATGTACTGGCATGAAAACAAACACATGGATCAATGGAACAGGATAGATAACCTAGAAATGAACCCTCACCTCTGTGGTCAACTGATTTTTGACAAAGCAGGAAAGAATGTCCACCAGAAAAAAAGACCGTCTTTTTTTTTTTTTTTTTTTTAAGATGTATTTATTTATTAGAGAGAGACAGCCAGCGAGAGAGGGAACACAAGCAGGGGGAGTGGGAGAGGAAGAAGCAGGCTCATAGCGGAGGAGCCCGATGCGGGCCTTGATCCCATAACTCCGGGATCACGCCTTGAGCCGAAGGCAGACGCTTAACCGCTGTGCCACCGAGGCGCCCCGAGACTGTCTTTTCAATAGATGGTGTTGGAAAAACTGGACAGCAATATGCAGAAGAAAGAAACTGGACCACTTTCTTACACCAAACACTGAAATAAACTCAAAATGGATGAAAGACTTAAATGTAAGATAGAAAACCATCAAAATCCTAGAGGAGAAAACATGCAGCAACGTCTTTGACCATGGCCGCAGCAACTTCTTACTAGACATGTCTCCGGAGGCAAGGGAAACAAAAGCAAAGATGAACTATTGGGACTTGATCAGGATAAAAAGCTTCTGCGCAGCGAAGCAAACAATCGACAAAACTAAAAGGCAGCCCACAGAATGGGAGAAGATACCTGCAAATGACATCCGATAAGGGGCTAGTGTCCAGAATCTATAAAATTAACACCCAAAAAATAAATAATCCAGTTAAGAAATGGGCAGAAGGCATGAACAGACATTTCTCCAAAGAAGACATACAAATGGCTAACAGACACACGAAAAAATGCTCAACATCACTTGGCATCAGGAAAATACAAATCAAAATCATAATGAGATACCACCTCATACCTTTCAGAATGGCTAAAATTAACAACTCTGAAAACAGATGTTGGTGAGGAGGTGGAGAAAGGGGAACCCCTTTTACCCTGTTGGTGGGAACACAAACTGGTGCAGCCACTCTGGAAAACAGTATAGAGGTTCTTCAAAAAGTTAAAAAATAGAGCTACCCTACAACCCAGCAATTCACTACTAAGTATTTATCCAAAGGATACAAAAACACTGATTTGAAGGGGCACATGCACCCCAGTGTTTATAGCAACACTATCAGCAGTAGCCAAATTATGGAAAGAGCCCAAATGCCTATCAACTATGAATGGATAAAGAAAGTCATGATCTCAGAGTCCTGGAACGAGCCCGATGCCAGGCACTGCGCTCAGTGGGGAGTCTGCTTCTCCCTTTCACTTTGCCCCTCCCCCTGCTTGTGTTCTCTCTCTCTCTCAAATCTTTTTTAAAAATAAAATCTTGGGGCTCCTGGGTGGCTCAGTCGTTAAACGTCTGCCTTCGGCTCAGGTCACGATCCCAGGGGTCCTGGGATCAAGCCCCACATCGGGCTCCCTGTTCAGCGGGAAGCCTGCTTCTCCCTCTCCCACTCCCCCTGCTTGTGTTCCCTCTCTCGCTGTTTCTCTCTGTCAAATAAATAAAATCTTTAAAAAAAAAAAAAAAGAAATCTTGCCATTTGCAATGATATGGATGGAACTAGAGTGTGTTATGCTAAGTTAAATAAGTCAGAGAAGGACAAATACCATATGATTTCACTCATAAGTGGAATTAGGAAATAAAACAGATGAACCTAGGGAGGGAAGGAAAAGTAAGATAAAAACAGAGGGAGGCAAACCATAAAAGACTCTATAGAGAACTAATGGTTGTTGGAGGAGAGGTGGGGGGCTGGGCTAGATGAGTAATGGGCATTAAGGAGGGCATTGTGATGAGCACTGGATGTTATATGTAAGTGATGAATCACTGTATTTAACTCCTGAAACCATACTACGCTATATGTTAACTAACTTGAATTTAAATTTTTTTAAAATTGTGTTTATTAAATTTCTATTTGCTCTCCCTTCTTTCTAGTAATCACGTGTTAAGATGTACCTAACAGTTACCTACCAGGAGCACCAAACTCCTTATCATACAGTGGTAGAAACCTAGTGAAGTCTCAGTCCGTGCTTTTGTGGTTGGGCAGGTGTCTTTCAGTAGTTTCCTTGTGATTTTATAATATTGAGTTGGCTCTAGGCTCTGAGCATTGTGGGCTCTTCTCATTGGTACCCCTCCCTCAGATTCCTGCGAGTGGTGGGCCATGTCTGGAGGTTCTAGATAGCTTAAGTATTGGGGGGCAAACTAAACTGGACTGTGTCGGCATACAGAAAGGATCTGCGAGAAAACTCCTCTTCCCACTTGATCACAGACTCTCAAGCTCTGAGTGGACTCTCTGAATCTGATTATAGTCTGTAAGGCTCCCCAGAAGTGGACGTTTTCTGGTTGTCAGAGTGGAGGGGAGTCCATGCTAACAACAAAGTTGCCTCCATGGGGACTGGGAAATTCTTGATAACATAGAATTAACTTCTCAGTTTCTATTGCAAAATATATTTAAGATGAGAGCTGTTAGAAGTGCTGGGTTTGTTAGGTTCAGAAGTAGTTACCAAATGAGTGTCACAGAAGATTCAAAAATTTTTATGTAGGAAGAAATGTCAAAAAATAAACTCATGGTTTTAGATCTGTTTTTCCTTTTTCTTTGTCACCGAAGTAGAACTTTTGTGCAAATGGTGTCTTTAACTGTGGAGGAATTACATATTCAGAGGGAGCAGTATGACAGATCCTTGGTTCATTTTTTTTTTAGAGTTACATATGTTGAATAGTTTGAAAATTAATTCCCTCTAGACCTCTGTTTGACTTTCAAAATGAGACCAACTACTTTCAGACAAGGCATAACTGTTCTTATTTCCCCTCACTGAACTGCTACGTGAGGATTAAGTCAATAATTTTGAAAATATTTAGATCTTGGAAATGAGTCATTGTTGCTGATGGAGTCTGATGCAGTCTAGTCTGGTGGTTTTCAGACTTTTTTTTTTTTAACTATAGTAAGAAATAAAGCCCATAGTAAGAAATAACTACTAATTTCATAAACACATACACGCACATACACCAGTAATAAGTTTTCACCAAATCATACTGTATGTGATACATTCTGAATTATTTTTGTATTTTTATTTTGTATAAAATCAGGTTGCAACCCACTAAATCAGTTTCACTACCTACAGTTTGAAAACCACTGGTCTGGTCTGTTAGGCCAAAGGGAAATTAATCTATGTGAGTTATTATATATGTGTGTATATATGACAGTAGTTGGATTTTTTTTTTTTTAAGATTTTATTTATTTATTTATCTAAGAGAGCACAAACCGGGGGAAGGGGCACTGGGAAAGAGGCAAGCAGACCCCCCGCTGAGCAGGGAGCTCAATTCGAGGACCCAGGGATCAGGACCTGAGCTGAAGGCAGACACTTCACTGACTGAGCCCCCAGGCGCCCCGGCAGTAGTAGGGTTTTTGAGATGAGTTAGCAGTCCTGGGCTTTTTATTCTGCTGTAGCCAAAGTCTTACATGAAGATCACGTAAACATAACGAAAGTTATATTACTTTAGGTCATTTAACCATCCAGGCCAGTATTGCCCTTGATCTCTAAAGACTTCGTATGCAGATCAGTATTTCTGCTCTCATCTTCCTTCTAATCTTTGAACTGCACATGGATCTACAACTCTCTCGAAGCTAATTATAGTTTCATATGTATGCCTCCTTAAGGATATTTCATATATATGCCTCCTTAAGGATATTTCATATATATGCCTCCTTAAGGATATTTCATATGTATGCCTCCTTAAGGATATTTCATATGTATGCCTCCTTAAGGATAATAAGCTCCGTGCGTTTCTTAAGTACCCAGCTACATACACTCTGACTACCATAATGCTCCCTGACTGTTAGTAGTGGGGCTCTGGGGTTTTCTTGGGTTTGTGAGACTAGACTGGAGGTTGTCAGGCTATCCATGACTGAGGATGAGGGGCTTTTGTGAAATGTAGAAGACTTGTATGTGGGGCGTGTGTCGTACCTTCTGAGGTGGGTGTGAAGTCATGGGACTAACACGTTTCTAATGGTTCTGTATTTCCTTTTTAAATCACTTTGTCTAATCAGAAAGAGACTTCCTTGCTGTTATTAGATAGAGCAGCCTCAGTAGAGAGAACCTAATCCTGATAGTAAGGCATTCTTCAATTTCTATAAAAGCTACATTTCTGAAAAGGTATAGTAAACACAGTTAGCGATCTCACATCTGGCTGGTTGACACACAAAATTAGTATACTTCTATCAGAAAATTCTCCCGCTGTACCAAATGGAAGTATCTTGGAACTGAAAGGATACTGTTAGGTTAATCTTGGTGCGCTGCCAGGTATTCAAGAGCTCTGCTTGTTCTCCAGCTCAGTCTTTTGTTGCTGCTGGGGTCCCTGGCCCTACCCTGTACTAGGCCAGGTGGCAGGGGAAAGACAGAGCCTGTGATAGAGTTATGAAATATGATGGTTTCCACTGTTTGTTTTTAATAAGCTCCTTGTCTGGGGCGAGGATTTATTTAGCTACAAGGGATCAGGTAACCCAGAACAAATGTGTCCCTTGTTTTTATACTGTGCTAAGAGCAAATTACAGAAGTAGAGCAGTTCAGTGGGAGTGGGCAGTTTGAGCAGTTTGCTGAAGTGACATGGAGAGGACAGTGATTGAGGACACCTCTTTTGCTCCAGTGCAGTTTCTCATTCAGTGTTACTGTACCTCTGAGTGAGCCCTAGACCTCTCCACTTTCTCTTGCTATGTCCACTGCCCCTGGGCTTCATTCCTTCTTACCCAGATTTAACCTACGTGATTATTTGAACTGTTCCCACTCACATCTCCTTTTTTACTTCGATGCGTTCATCCTAGAAACCCCTTCCTGGGTCATCCTTATAGTCTGCCTTGTCGACTCCAGCAGGTGGCCTACTGCCACCAGCAGGATGTAGACACAGAGACAGGCAGCCCGGGCCTGCTGCAGGATTGCTTTCGTCTAGGTCCTCAACGGCCCTTGGCCATCCGTCTTGGGTGTTCCGACACACCTTTACTACTCTCTTCCAACTCAGATGTTTTCCCCTTGTTTTCAGCAAATCATTTTACCTTCATATTCCATATGTTCATTTTCAAGGTGAAATGGAAGAGCAAGAGCTTAGTGGGCCGATGAAGCTATGTCTGCATGTTGCCTCTGTCCCTCAGTAGACAAATGACCTTGGGTAGATTACCTAATATCTTGGCCTCAGTGGACTCTTCTGTAAAATGGAGACAGTAAGGACTTGTTTTCAGGATCATTTCAAGGATTTTGAACATAAACAGCCTGGAGTTTAATGTGATTAAAAAATGTTTGTTTCCCTCCCGTTCACCTCTTCCCTGTCCTCCTTATTAAGACCCTCCTCTCGCTTGACTCCACCCTTTTCCTTCTTGCATTTAACATACAGTAAATATTTTTGGAATGTTTGCTGTGTCTCAGGTGCTCTGCTAGGTCCTGGGAGTAGAGAAGGGACCTCGGCAGCCTTTTCCCCTCCACTCGCTCTTTCTCTCCTAACCAGAAATAATCCTCTCTCCCATCTTCTAGGCACTGCTCCCTCTGCTTTCCTTGGTAGCCAAGCTTCTTAAATAACTGACCTTACTGTCTTTCTGCCGCTCTCCCAAAGGTCACCGTGATCTCCCAATCTAAAGAACACATTTCAATCCTTATTTTTGCCTCTGTGAAATTTAATACTGCCTTTTAAAAAATTCTCTTCCCTTGACTTCCTTCCTGTATTTCTCTTCTTGAAAGGTTCTTCCACTTCTCTGACTGTGCCTTTGCAGGATCTTCTTTGTCTTCAAGCCACCACTTAATATCTTCTAAACCTCTGTTTCAGGCCCAGACTCAACTATTGTGAGCCTCAAACCCAATCATCCATTTACCGTCTAAACAGCTCCATCTAGCCATCTCTCAGGTACCACAAATTCATTGTCAAACCAGGCTAGCTGCCCCTCCCCACCTAAGTATTTCTATTTCTGTAAAAGATTACTATTCAGCCAGTAACCCCAAAAAACAAAGACCTCAGATTATCCTAGGTGCTCTTGTTCCCTCATCTCCCACATCTTACTGGTCACCTAATGACGTCTACATGGGCCGTGCAAACGCAGGCCTGCTGGTAGTTCAGATAGAGAAAAGTGGTGTGAAATCTGATTCATCACACAGCCCACGGCAAAGTAAGGATGCTAACTGCAAGAGAACCTGAGACATATTCATGTTGTAAGCAGCATATAATTTCAGTAAAATAATAGGATATTAAATTAATATTATTAATTTGGATTTTATTGATGTTACTTTCTTTCTGCTTAATATATAAATTAACTTTGGTTTTATAGTATATGGTTACAGTAGTGCTGTTATGTCTGTGCATGTTTTAGAACGTTATGACAAAATTTTATGACAGCTGAGGGTCTACAAGATTTTGTTCCCTTTAAAAATGATTACAATTGCGCCTTGAACAATGAGGGGGCAGGAGTTAGGGGCACTGACCCCCACAGTCGAAAACCCAAGTATAACTTCTGACTTCCCCAAAACTTAAGGACAGTAGCCTGCTGTTGACCAGAAGCCTTGCCAATAATATAAACAGTTGATTAACACATATGTTTATTCTTACAATAAAGTAAGCTGGAGAAAAAATATTAAGTAAATGATAAGGAAGAGAAAATACATTTACAGTACTGTATTTATTAGAAAAACTTCACATATATATGGGCCCGTGCAGTTCAAAACCATGTTGTTCAAGGGTCAGCTGTGATTTAAGATGCTACAGTTTAAGAGACCTCAGCAAATTAGAATGAACTCTTGACAATGAGGGACCTAGAGATAAAGACATGTAAGGAGATAATCAGGGATTTGAATGTTTAGTCAAAGAAGGAAAGATGTACGTGCTGATAGTGATTTTCAAATATTTAAGGGACTCCTATGAAAAAAGAAATAGGAAGTATGGAGTAGCAAAAAGAGCATATACTCTGGAGCCAAGGTCTGGGTTCAGATGAAGCTCTACCGCTTACTAACTGTGTGATCTTGGGCAAATTACCTCATCTCTCTTAGCCTCTGTTTCCTTTTCTCTAAAGTGGAGTTGGTGTTATCTACCCCCACAGGGTTGGTGAGAGAACTTAGTGCCTGACATGTAGATGAAGCTAAGCAAATACTAGTTTCTTCCTTTCTTTGATAGCTTTTAAAAGGGTGGAACTGGAATTAGGGGATAGAAATTTTGAGGGAACTGCTTTAAAAGTAGGCTTATTGTAGAGAGGAACAATTAAGAGAAAGTCTTAGCATTAGTTACTGAGAGCTTATATGCCGCGACTTCTTCGGTGTCATCATGTAACCCGTGCTATTCACAGTAATGCCCCTTCTTCACAGATGAAGAACCTGCAGTTCAGAGAGATTTTAAGTATCTTTCCAAAGATTGCCCAGATGATAAACCTGATCCCTGGCTCCAGAGCCTCCCCCTGAACCACGGCAGCGCCCTCTGTGTTCTATCTCCGGTAGTGCGTGCTCGCTCACCGTTCATTCAACTCCGGGCACGTTCCCCACACGCGCAGTTTCCAGTCCAGAACATGACAAAGAGTCTACCTTCTAGTGATTTTTCTCTAAGGCGAAAAATAGTTGAAGGCGACAGGAAGTGCTAACGGTGGTGCAGGTGGTTTTGTATAGAATGTTCAGGGAAAGCGTCTGATAAGATGGCATTTGAACAGAGAACTGAAGGAAGAGAGGAAGCCCTGTGGATATTCATTTTAGGCAGAGAAGAGCAAGTTTCTCATCATTAATCTTTTTATTAATAATTATTCTTAATTTTCACTTACTTGTTTTTCTAGATTGACTTTAGAAATACCTTGAGGTTCAAGGGAAATCTCAATGGAATTTTGGTTTGGAGTGAATTAAATTGTAAATTGATAGGAGAAATGACCCTTTTTCCAATATTGAAACATTCCTGCCAGAGGCATGGAATGTTTCCATTTATTTTTCTATCTCAAGTAGAGTTTTGTTGTTTTCTTCCTAAAGGATCCACACATTTTTAAAAAATTACTGGGTGTTGTTTCCTGTTGCTGATGCTTTTATAAGTGGAATTTGAGTAGCTCAGAACAAACACCTTGGTGTCACCCCCAACATTGTAGTTTTTCTCCCACACCTAGTGTGCTGGCAAATCCTGTTAATTCCAACTTCAAAGTATATGCAGAATCCCAAAACTTCCACAGCCACCACCCTTATCGAAGCCACTGTTGTCTCTTAAATGTATTATTTGAGTCGATTTCTAGCTGGTCTCCCTTTCCATTCTTGCCCTTGGAAGGTCTGTTCTTAGCAGTGTGGGCGTTTTACTCTGTTAAAACGGAGTGTACATGCAGCCCCCTCTCTTCCAGTCCAGCCTTAGTGTGCGAGTCATGCTTCTGCCCCAGGGACTTTGCTTAGGCTCTTCCTCCACATCCCCCCCAGACCTCTTCCAAGTCTCTATTCCGGTGTCACATTTCAACGAGAAAACTTTACCATCCGGTTTAAAATCACAACCCCATCTTCATCCTTGGCTCTAATTTTGTATAGCCCTTTATTTACATTCTTATGTACTAAATAATTTATTTAATAGAGTTATTTTCTATTTATTTTGCCCCTTGTTTGTCGGTGTATCATTAACACCTATAACAGTGCCTGGCTCACAAAAAACTAAATATTTGTTGAAGGACTAAGTTCAGTCTTTTCCTTTTATATTTTCAACCTGGTCTCTGGTGATACGTGCCAGAGCTTTTTATTTTTACTTATTTGTCATCCTGCTGTACTTTATTTTTTTAAAAAGGATTTATTGTAGGGAGCAAATGGGGAGAGGGCTAGAGGGAGAGAGAATCCTAAAGCAGGCTCCCTGCTGAGTGTGGAGCCTGACATAGGGCTCGATCCTAGGACCCTGAGATCATGACCTGAGCCGGAATCAAGAGTCGGCCGCATAACCAACCTGAGTCACCCAGGCACCCCATTCTGCTATACTTTAATTCTGTTTTTCTAGTGATATACTTTTTCTTAAATTGCCTGCAAATAATGATTCTTTTATCTTTTCTACTTCAATATTTGTTGGAAGGTGGGGTGGGAATTCTCTTAATATATTAACTAGAACTTTAAGAACATTGTTAAGCATTGGAGATAATTGACATCCTTGTCTCCTTGATTTTTAGGAATATGTCTTATTATTCATATGATTTTGTCTGGTTTTCAGATAGCTAGTCTTTATCATGTTGAAATATTCTTTTATTCCTGTTTTTCTAGAAATTCTTATAAAGAAGTTAAATTTTGTCAGATGCCTTTTTTTACCATCCATTGTAATAATTATAAAGCTTTCTCTTTTAGCCCTTATATTGATTATATAAACAGATGTTAAATGTTAAATTGTACTTGCATACCTGGAATTTACCTTACTCATATATATATACTCAGCACGTGTTCCTTTTTTGTTGAGATATAATTCAGATAGCATAAAATTCACCCTTTTAAGTTATGTAATTCAGTGGTTTTTATTACATTCACAAGGTTGTACAACCATTATCACTAATTCCAGAACATTTCATCACTCCAAAAGGAAACCCTGTATTCATGAAGCAGTCACTCCCTATCTACCCATACCCCTGCCAATCACAAATCTACTTTATCTCTATGAATTTCCTTATTCTGGACATTTCATTTAAATGGAATCATAGAATATGTGGCCTTTTGTGTCTGGTTTCTTTCACTTAGCATCATGTTTATTCATATTTCATCCATGTAGAGCAAATATCAGTACTTCATTCCTTTTCATAGCTGAATAACATTCCACTGTGTGGATATTCCACATTTCTTTCTTTCATTCTCTTTTTTTTTTTTTTTTAAGATTTTTTTATTTATTTATCAGAGAGAGAGCACAAGCAGGGGGAGCAGCAGGCAGAGCAGGCAGAGGAAGAAGCAGGTTCCCTGCTGAGCAAGGAGCCCGATGGGGGACTCAATCCTAAGACCCTGGGATCATGACCTGAGCTGAAGGCAGACACTTAACCAACTGAGCCACCCAGGCGTCTTGATAGTCCACATTTCTTAAAATAACTCATCAGTTGATGGGTGTTTGGAAACTGGTTGTTTCCACTTTTGGCTGTTATGAATAATGCTGCAGTGAACATTCATGTAACAGTTTGTTATGTGGACTTAGTGTTTTCAGTCTCTTGGGTATATACCTAGAAATGGAATTGCTGGGTCATATTATTACTCTTTGTTTGAAAAATTGCTGGAGTCTTTTCCAGTGCTGCTAACTACTTTGTTTCCAGTAGCCTAATTGCCCTGGGTGAACCTCTAGTACAGTGTTGACAAGAAATGATGGGAGTGAATGTCCTCTTCTTGTTCCTGATCTTATGGGATAAGTTTTTACTCTTTCACCATTAAGTATGATGTTAGCTAAGGTTTTTTTATAGATGCCCTTTATCAGCTTGAGGGTATTTCCTTCTGTTCCCAGTTGGTCAAATGTTATCATGAAAGGATGTTGGATCTTTTCAAATGTTTTTCCTGCATCTATTGAGATTATCATGTGGTCTTTGTCTTTGGTTCTGTTAATATGGTATATTGTATTGATTGATTTTGATATGTTGAACCAACCTTGCATTCCTAGGATGAAGTCTCTGGGTTATGGTACATAATTTTTTAAAAAATCAGAACCAGTTTTATTAAAGAAGTTTGAGTCATTTCCTTCCCTATCATTCTAGGTTTCCCAATCTGCCAGCACACATGGGTGGTACACATGAAATTGAATACAAGTTGACCCTTCTTATATGTTGTTTCATGAACGTGAAACCCAGTAACAATGCTAACCCATTAATCTTTAAAGTGTCCTTTTTTATTAGATGTCTCTCCTTGTCAGTGAATCAGTGTCTACCTCATTCTCCTCTGTTCAATAGAATTAAATGCTTTCCCTATTCCGAATAATGTCTTTACAAACTGGTCTTCTATTTTGGTCTTTCTTCCTACAGGTGAGTTTATTTCCTCCACTTCTTAAGATGATTTGGTTCAGTTTCTTTGTTTTGTAATGTTCTGTTGTGTTGGAGCTGGTTCTTGTTTTAGCCAATTTGATTATTTTCCTTACTGTCACTTTTTAGCTTATGTTCTGAAATTCTTTCCATAAGCAGCATAACGTGCTTGGTGGTTTTTTGTTTGGTTTTTTTTTGAAGTATAGTTAGCATACAATGTTACATTAGTTTCAGGTGTATGACAGTGATTCTGCAATCCTGTATATTGTGCTGTGCTGGCCATTATAAATGTAGTCACCATCTGTCACCTTACGGTGTTAATACAGTATTATTGACTATTCCCCTGTGCTGCACTTTTTGTCCCTGTGATTTATTTATTTTATAACTGGAAGTGTATATCTCTTAATTCCCTTCACTTATTTCATCTATCACCTATTTCATCTATCCCCCCAACCCTGTCCCCTCTTGCAACCACCAGTTTGCTGTCTGTATTTAAGATTGTTTCTGTTTTGTTTGTTTTGGTTTTTGGATTCCACATTTGTCTTTCTCTGACTTATTTCACTTAGCATACTAAGTATACCCTCTAGATCCATCCATGTTATTGCAAATAGCAAGATTTTATCCTTTTTTATGGCTGAGTAATAATTGTATATGTGTATCACATCTTCTTTATCCATTCGTCTACTGATGGACACTTAGGTTGCTTGCATAACTTGGCTAATATAAATAATGCTACAGTAAATACAAGAGTGCATGTATCTTACTGAACTTCGTTTTATTTAGTTAAATACCCAGTAGTATAATTACTGGAGTCATAGGGTATTTCTATTTTTAATTTTTTGAGGAACCTCCATACTGTTTTCCCATGGTGATTACACCAATTTACATTCCCACCAACAGTACATGAGGGTTCCCTTTTCCGACATCCTTGCCAACACTTGTTACTTCTTGTCTTCTTGATATAGCCATTCTAGCAGGTATGAGGTGATATCTCATTGTGATTTTGATTTGCATTTCCCTAATGATTAGTGATGTTGAGCATCTTTTCATGTGTCTGTTGGCCATCTGTATGTCTTCTTTGGAAAAATGTCTATTTGTGTCCTCTGCTGACTTTTTAATCAGATTTTGGGGGGGGGCTGTTGAGTTGTATAAGTTGTTTGTGTATTTTGGATATTAACCTCTTATTGCGTGTATCATTTCCATATATCTTCTCCTATTCAGTAAATTGCCTTCTTAATTTGCTGATGGTTTCCTTCTCTGAAAGCTTTTTATTTTGGTGTAGTCTCAGTAGTTTATTTTTAGTTTTTGTTTCCCTTGCCTAAGGAGACATACCTAGAGAAATGTTGCTAAGGCCAGTGTTCAAGAGATGACTGCCTGTGTTTTCTTTTAGAAGTTTTATGGTTTCAGGTCTCACATTTAGGTTTTTAACCCATTTTGAGTTTATTTTTGTGTATGGTATAAGAAAGTGGTCCGGTTTCATTCTTTTGCATGTAGCTGTCCAGTTTTCCCATCATCATTTATTGAGGGGACTCTCTTTTACCCATTTTATACTCTAGCTTCCTTGGTCGTAGTTAATTGATCATATAAGCATGGGTTTATTTCTGGACTCTCTGTTCTGTTAAACTGATCTGTATGTCTATTTTAGTGCCAGTGCCATACTGTTTTGATTACTGTAGCTTTATAGTATTTCTTGAAATGTAGGATTGTGTTACCTCCAGCTTTGTTCTTCTATTTCAAGATTGCTCTGGCTATTTGGGGTCTTTTTGGTTCCATACAAATTTTAGAGTTATTCTAGTTCTGTGGGAAATGCCGCTGGTATTTTGAAAGAGATTCATTGAATCTGTACATTTCTTTGGGCAGTTATGGACATTTTAACAATATTAATTCCTCCAGTCCATGAATACAGTATATCTTTCAATTTGCGTTGTCTTCAGTTTTTTTCCTCAGTGTTTTATAGTTCTCACAGTACAGGCCTTTTCACCACCTTGGTTAAATTTATTTCTAGGTATTTTATTTTTGGTGCAAATGTAAATGGGACTGTTAATCTCTCTTTCTGGTATTAGTATATTATTAGTAGTATATGGAAACACAACAGATATTTCTGTATATTAATTTTGAACCCTACAACTTAACTGAATCATTTATTCTAGTAGTTTTTTGATGGAGTCTCTAGGGTTTTCTATATATAATATGTCATCTGCAGATAGTGACAGTTTTACTTACTTTTTACCAATTTGGATGCCTTTTATTCTTTATCTCATCTGATTGCTGCTACGACATTCGGTACTGTGTTGACTAGACGTGGTGAGCATGGACATCCTTCTCTTTTTCCTGATCTTAGAGAAAAGCTCTGTTTTTCACCATTGGGTATTACATTAGTTGTGAGTTGTCACGTGTGGCCTTTATTATGTTGAGGTATGTTCCCTCTAAAGCCACTCCGTTGACAGTTTTTATCATGAATGGATGTTGGGTTTTTCTGTATTGAGATGATCATACGGTTTTTATCCTTCCTTTTGTTAGTGTAATATATCACATTGCAGATATTGAACCATTCTCGCATCCCTGGAATGAATCCCACTTGATTGTGGTGAATGATCCTTTTAAAGTATTGTTGAATTTAGTTTGTTAATATTTTGTTGGAGATTTTTGCTTCTGTGTTCATCAGGGATGTTGGCCTGTAGTGGCGTTTTTTGTTGCGTATGTATTTGTTTTTGTAATGTCTTTGTCTGGTTTTAGTATCATGGAATGAATTTGGAAGCTTTCCTTTCTCTCCTATTTTTTGGAATAGTTTGAGAAGAAAAAGTATTGGTTCTTCTTTAAATGTTTGGTAGAGTTGAACTGTGAAGCCATCTGGTCCTGGACTTGTGTTTGTTGGCAGTGTTTTGATTACCAATTCAATTTAGTTACTAGTAATTGCTGTGTTCAGATTGTGTCTTCCTGATTCAGTTTTGGAAGATTGTATGTTTCTAGGAATTTGTCTATTTCTTGTATGTTGTTCAGTTTGTTGACATATCATTTTCATAGTAATCTCTTATAACCCTTCGTATTTCAGTGATGTTGGTTGTTGCTTCTCTTTCATTTCTGACTTTATTTATTTGAGTCCTGTCTCTTTTTTTTCTTGATGAATCTGGCTAAAGATTTATCAGTTCTATTTTTTTCAAAGAATCAGCTCATGGTTTCATTGCTCTATTCTCCTCTTGTTGTTGTTGTTAGTCTCTATTTTGTTTATTTCTGCTCTGATCTTTATTTCCTACAGGGGGTTTGTTTATTCTTTCTCTAGTTCTTTAGGTGTATGGTTAGATTGTTTGAGATTTTTCTTGCTACTTGAGGTAGTCTTATATTGCTATAAATTTCTCTCTTAGAACTGCTTTTGCTGCTTCCCAAAGATTTTGGACTGTTGTGTTTTCACTTTCATCTGTCTCCCTGTATTTTTTATTTCATCTTTGATTTCTTTATTGACCCACTGGTTCTTTAGTGTAGTGTATTGTTTAGCCTCCACGTGGTTTTTTTCCTTTTTTTTTTTCTCCTTGTAATTGACTTCTAGTTTCATACCATTGTGGTCAGAAAAGATGCTTGATAGGATTTCAATGTCTTCTTAAATATATTGAGACTTGTTTTGTGGCCTAACATGTGATCTGTCCTGGAGAATGTTCCGTGTGCACTTGAAAAGAATGTGTATTCTGCTGTTTTGAAATGGAATGTTCTGTATATATCTGTTAAGTCCATCAGGTCTAATGGGTCATTCAAAGCCACTGTTTCCTTATTGATTTTCTGTGTGGATGATCTGTCTGTTGGTGTAAGTGGGGCATAATTCTTTTTATGTTGCTGTATTCAGTTTGCTAATTGGTATTTTCTTGAAGATTTTTGCATCTTAATCATGAGTGGTATTACCTATAGTTTTGTTTTCTTGTGATGTCTGTGTCTGGTTTTGATATTAGGACTATTGCCCCCCCCCCAAATGATTCGGGGAATGTTTCTTGTCTATATTTTGAAAATTTATTTCTGTATTATTTATGACAGAACTATGTAGTCTTATTCATCAGAGAGAGATAACACTGCATCCTAAATGAAGCTTACCTTACATTTTGTTCTATTGCTCTTTCATTCCCTGCAAACAATATTGAAGTCTTTAATGAAGAGTTAAATGATAGTACCTCCTGAGACAAGATTTAAGATGACTTCCAGTGTTGTTGTTACATTGTTGTTATGTTGTTATTTGGGAGGGATGGATAAGAGAACTAAAATGCATTAATGTTTTTGATCGAGTGACTTGCTTGGGATTACAGAGCAGATTAATGGAAAGAGCTCTAAAATCTGTTGCCCTCTTTACTTACCTTCATGGGATGGGAGGAAGAAGAAAAGGACATATGGAATTCACACTATTTTGACAGGGAGAAACCTGATTTAATTTCAAAAGTTAAAAGTGCAGGTAAGGAAAGGAGCAAAACCAGACTTGGGATGAGCTATTTGTGTGTTTATCATTTTTTTCCTTTTTAATTGTGGCAAAATATACATAACATAAAATTTACCATCTTAACTATTTTTAAGTGTGTAATTCAGTAGTATTAAGTATATTCCCATTGTTGTGCAACCATAACCACCATCCCTCTGACACTCCTCTCATCTCACAAAAGTGAAACTCTGTACCCATTAGACAGTAACTCCTCACCACCCTATCCGCCCCCCTCCCCCCGCCAAACCCCTGGCAACCACTGTTCTACTTTCTGGCTCTATAAATTTGAGTGCTCTAAGTACCTCATATAAGTGGAATCATACAGTACTTGTCTTCTTGTGACTGGCTTGTTTCACTACCATGATATCCTCGTGGTTCATCCATGCTTATAGCATTGGTCAGAATTTCTACCTTTTTAAGGCTAAATAATATTTCATTATAGGTATATACCACATTTTGTTTATCCATTCATCCATTGATAAAAACCTGGTTGCTTCCACTTTTTAGCTATAATAAATAATGTGGCTATAAACATAAGCATACAGATGTGTCTTTGAGACCCTGCTTTTAATTCTTTTGGGTATGTGTCCAGAAGTGGAACTGCTAGATTATATGATAATTCTATTTTTAATTTTTTGAGGGAATGCCATAGGGACTTTTTTCACAGGAACTATACCATTTTACATTCTCACCAACAGTGCACAAAAGTTCCAGTTTCTCCATATCTTTGCCAACACTTGTTACTTTCTGGATTTTTTTAATTAAGATTTTATTTATTTATTTGTCAGAGATACAGCACACAAGCAGGGGGAGCGGCATACAGAGGGAGAAGCAGGCTCCCCACGAAGCAAGGAGCTAGATGCAGAACTCGATTCCAGGACCCCCGGATCTTGACCTGAGCCAAAGGCAGACACTTAACCGACTGAGCCACCCAGGCATCCTGGATTTTTTTTTTTTTTTTTTATAGTAGCCATCCTAATGGGTGTGAGGTGGCATCTGTCCTTGTGGTTTTGATTTGCATTTCCCTAGTGATTAGTGGTTTTGAGCATCTTTTCATGTGCTTATTGGCTATTTGTATATCTTTGGAGAAATATCTGTTCAAGTTCTTTGCCCATTTTTTAATTAGGTCATTTTTTGTTTTTGAGTTGTAGGAGTTCTTTATATACTCTGGATGTTAACTACTTATCAGAGACATGATTTGCAAATATTTTCTCCTATTGTGTGGGTTGCCTCTTTATTCTGTTGATTGTTGTGCTTATTGTAATTTGTTTAAATGAGCAAAGAACACCTCTGAAAGAGGTGTTTTCAAGACAGTGAGATTCTATGGTAGCATGTTTAGGAAAGGCAAGAGCTAAGAGATAAGGTACTAGGGTCATTGTGATCTGTGTTATCATATACATAGACTGGGACAAGAGCGGAAGTTACTGACAGATGAAAAGTTAAGACTGAAGGTGAATGAACCTACCTTGTTTGTCTAGGCTTAGCCTTGGTTGAGGCAGATGGATAGAACTGAGAACAAGGGAAACAAGATAGTGTTTAAAAAATAGCTGTGACTGATGAGTTTTTGCACAGATAAGGTAGTCAGGATGGTTCAGCTAAGTCACCACCTTTATTTGTCAAAAACGATCATAGTTTAAGACTAAATATGGTTTATGGAGCGCCTGGCTGGCTCAGTCGGTAGAGCACACAACACTTGATCTCAGGGTCGTGAATTCAAGCCCTACATTGGGTGTGGAGCCTACTAAATTTTTTTTAAAAAGTCTAAATATGGTTTAATTTTGTTTTATACTGAGAATTATTGAAATTTTCATGGGTGAATTTCATCCCTGAGGCAGAAACTGAAGGAAGGAGTCTTTGAGAAAATTATCCAAAAAGTATTGTATTTTCTGGACACTATTGTGACAGGAACTAAGTCGTGTCCTCTACTTGTAGAACTATAACAATTTGCTCATTGTGTTTTGTTTCATTCTTATTTTATGGGCAATTACACTGAAACATCAAAAGTTAATGTTAGTTTCCTCATCAGTGTACTCGCCATTGTCTGCTCTTCGCTGTGACATAGATTGCCGTTTTCTTCCTATGGCCTGCCTTCTATTAACTAAATATTTGTTTAGCAACCCTGTCAGGAACACATGTCCATCAAAGTTCTTTTTTTGTTTTGTTCTTTGCTTTTGTTTTTTATTTTCACATTGATGTTTTTGGCAGAAAGACAAACTGTCTTCACATTTTTATCCTTAAAAAGAGATAGATTACAGTAGGATGCATTTTTAACAGATGATTCTAAACCCTTACAATCATAATGCTACTATAGGTTAAGTTTTTGAGGCATTTGATGAATTATCATACTTGTACATTGATGCAATGATTTTACCTTTTGACTGGTATCAGGAGTCGAGAGCCCACATTCCTTTCCAGAGGCGTTCAGGGTTAATTGCTGCTGTCCTAGATTTAAAAGCGTGTTTCTTCCTTCAGCCTTTCTGCTGTTTCTTTCCTCTCCCCAGGCTTTTTAAGAGTCCTTTCGTGCAATGCCTTATGATTGTCCAAAGCCCTTCTTTCTGGTAGTGTACTACATTTGTGTTTCTCAAATGCTTTTTCCAGTGAAGAAAAACAGTATGTATATAGTGAGTCTTAAATAAAAAGGCCAGAGTAGAGAGTACATAGACACCCCAAACAGCGAGCAGAATCAGTGTTGCAGAACATAAATTAGCCAAATAGAAGACAGACTCTGCGGAACATATCTAGAAAGCAAAAGAAGTGGTTAAAGACAAATGAAAGAGATGATAATTAAGCGTCAAATACATTTCAAAGAGAGTTAGCTTGCAAACAACATGGACTCTAGCAGAAGACAGGACAGATCAAAACTGATTATCAGAATTATAATGAAACTTTCTAGACTTTAACAGGAAAAAAAAAACACACAACCCTAACATTGGAGATACGTAAGGCTTGCCACATTTTGGATTCCAGGACATACTTTGGTCAAAGTCTTAAATCTTATATTAAACTTGTAATTCGGTGTGCTTTTAATCAAGCAGTGGCATGGAAACAGTATATTAGCTTGTTGAGATTCACAATAAAAACTGTGTTGAGATTTTGATTGGATTTGAATTATATCCGTTGGTTAATATGAGAAAATTGGTATCTTATAATATTGAGGTGTCTAGTGTATGAATGTGGTCTATTTCTCCATTTATTTGGTCTGGCTTAAATGTTTTTGAATTGCTTTATAATTTTCTGTACACATCTCTTTTTAGATATATTCTTAGGTGTCTTTTACTTTCTGCTGCTGTTATAAATGTGTGTATGTTTCTGAATGATGTTTTCTTTTTGTTGCTATCCTTTAAAATGTATGTGGAAGGGTGGAAAGCCAAGACAAGATGTTTCTAAATAGGAATAACACAGTGGGACTTAGCCTACCAGATATCAAAATGTAGAATTCTTCAAATGGTAATTAATAGTAAATTAAGACAATGTTTGTCTCAGGGAGAGATGCGTTAAAACAGTAGGACAGAAAGATTACTTAGAAACTGGTCCACAGATTTATGGAACCATGATAAGTGACAAAGGTGGCATTGCAGATGGGGGAAGGGGATGTAGAGAGACTATCATGAGTTAAATATCTGTGTGTATTAACGATATAGTTTCCATATGAAATTAGACCCCTGTTCTATACAGTATACAAAAATCATTTCTACATAGATGAAGGTGTGAAAAGCTTTTAGGGCATATGGGGAATATATTATGTCCCTAGAATAGGGAAGAATTTACTGTCAAGACACAGAAAGAACTATCCATGAAAGTAAAGATTAATAAATTTGAGTATATTAAAATCAAGTGCTGTGTTCAACAAAAAAAGGACTTGAAAATATAAGCCACATACTGGGAGAAGATGCTTGCTACCCACAGAACCAATAAAGCTTTAATATACAGAATTTATCGGTAAGAAAAAGACAATAGGAAAATGGGCAAAACAGCGTGAATAGCCGTTTCATAGAAGAAATACATAAGGCTTATAAATTTATGAAAAGATGCTTGACCTTCGTAGTAATTAGGGAAATACAAATTAATATCATTGAGATTACCAAAATTAAGAGATTTGCCAGTATCATGTATTGGAGAGGATGTGAATCAACAGGAACTCTTGTACACCACTGAAAGAACATAAGTTGGTCCAGCCACTTTGAAAAACAATTTAACTGTTATAAAGTTGAATTTTGCATACTTTCTGACTCAACATTTCTTTCTTTCTCTCCCTTCCTTCCTTCCTTCCTTCCTTCCTTCCTCCCTTCCTTCCTTCCTCCATCCCTCCTTCCTTCTTTCCTTCCTCCATGCTCAGCATGGAGCCCAACGCAGGGCCCGATTTCATGACCCTAAGATCAAGACCTGAGCTGAGATCAGGAGTCAGACCTTTAATGGACTGAGCCACCCGGGTCCACTGACTCAGCATTTCTAATCCTAGTTATACACCCTGGAAAAATGTAAACATATGCACTAGAAGATGTATACGAGAATATTCACACCAGCACGATTCATAATGGCAAGAAGAAACTTAGAAATAACCCAAATGTCTTTGGACAAAAAATGGAAAATGAAGTTGTGGTATATTGACATAAAATATTACACACCATTAAAAACAAATCAACTACTGCTATTACGTACATTGGTTGCTTTCAGCGTAGTCAGGCTAGTTTTACAATGATCAGGGTCAAAAAGTAAATAATAAAACAACATTTACTCATTGGTTTAAAAAAAAAAAAAAACAAACAACTTACTGAATTCCTGTTATGTGCCAGACAGCATTTTGGGTGCTAAGGATTTAGTAGTGAAGAAGGTAGACAAATTTCCTGTCCTCATGAAACTTACATTTTAGTTTAGAGGGGGACAGATAAATAAGTAAGCAAAGCAGTATGTAATTAATATAATTCATAAAAGCTGTGGAAAAAGATAAAGCAAGATAAGAGGACAGCATATAATTTGATGGGGTGTGTGTGTATGCTTCTGCAGATTAAGGAAGGGTTTTTTGAAAATGTAACATTTGAAAGGAGTTGAATGTCCTATGGGAGAGAGTGTTACCACTTTCTGGGGGGAAAGTAGGAATGAGCCTGGCATTTATAACGAAGACCAAGAAGGCAAATGAGTCTGTTACGGAATGAGCCAGGACTAGGGGAAGAGGGCAGGAGAGGAGTTCAAGGGGGTAGACAAAATTCATATCATGTAGGGTCTTACAGTTTTAGTAATAAGTTTAGGATCTTAAAAAATATGAAAAAGTCATCGGAGAATTTGGGGTAGAATGATATATCAAATCTGACTTATGTTTAGGGTCTGAAGAACTGATTGTTGGGGGCAGAGGTGGGGGGGCCCAGTTAGGAAGGTTTTGTTGAAGTGTAAACATTAGATGATGGTAGGGTAGACCAGAGGGGACCGCAACAAAGTGGCTAGTTTGATGATATATTTGGGGGGTATAATTGAAACGACTCAGTGTTAGATGAAATATATCTTATGGGAGAGAAATAAATCAATAAAGACTTCTAGCTTTCTCCTGGGAGCAGCTAGTTGGACAGTAATGCCATTTACTCACCTGAGGAATACTGAAGTATAAGCAGGTTAGGCCATAAGATTAAGAGTTTGTTCTTAGACCCCTTGAATTTGAGATACCTGTGAGACACCCAAGTACGTGAGAGTGAAGCCCTTAGAAGGGAGATCTGGAGTTCAAGGGAGTAGAAATATGAGATTCATCAGCATACAGATGGCATTCAAAACCTTGGAGTCCAAAGAGGCCACTGATGGGGTAAGTGAAGATAGAGGAGCTAGGAAAGGAGACTACTGAGAAGTGGATTGGGGGGGAAGGGGGAAGTTCCAGGAGACGTGGTGTCTGCGAACTCAAAAGAAGAAAATGTGTCAGTAGACATATAATATAATGGAAAAATATAAAAATATATTTGCAATAGAAATTACAGATATCCGGTTAATATATCACAAATGAATTAGTAAAAAGACAGACTTGCGTTAAAGAAATGCAAAAATGATATGAATAGGCAGTTCACTGAAGGGTGAGTCCTAATGGCCAGTACACCTATGAAAAGATGCTTAACCTCATCATTAAATAGGGAAATGCAAACTTAAAAGAGCAATAATACCTAATGCTGTCAAAGATCGGAAGGGAGGTCATTTTCATACCTTAGTGGAAATGTGAGTTATTACATCCTTTTTTGAAAGCAGCCTGGCAATATCTATTAAAATGAAAAATATCTCTAATTTATGATCCAACAATTTCACTCCTAGAAATCTGTCTCCTGGAAGTAGAAGCAGCAGTGCATGAAAATCTAAGTGTGTTTACTGTTGCCTCTTCAAAGGGCAGAAACACTGAAAACAGGGCAAATGCCCATCCCTCAGGGAAAAGTTGAATAATTTTCGGTTATCCAGTCATTGGATTATTATGCAACCGGTTGAAGTCAAGGACCTTTCATGATGCAGACAATTTTACAAAATATGATTCCCTATGTGTACCCTTGTGAAACACAGTCGTCTCCCTCTTTCCAGAAAACTTCTGCCTGTGTATACAACATTTGTATATATACGAAGGTGGAGAAAGCATAGTTCTACAAAATGCTTGTCTGGGGATAAGTAAATCTGAGGGAGGTTGTGGAGGTAAGGCTCTACTCATTCATTCACTCAGTAAACACACATCTCTATTTAAAAGAAAAAGGATCCCCAGGATAAAACAGCTTCTGTGATATATCCCATTTATGTAAACTACATGTGCCTATATCTAAAGACGTGAAAAGATAGTCACCAAAATTATAATCCTGAAGTATAATTAACTTTTTAAAATAAAATGCTAAATTGGGGTGTACTTGTCACCACTTTTTTCTCAGTTCAACGCTGGTTCAAATGGAGAATCTTGATATTGACCAGATAAATTCCATTTTCAAGAGAATAATTTTAATTTTTTTTGTAAGAATAATTTTTAAATAAATTTACAGGATTAGTACCATTTTAATGCTCTTCATTAACTTCTATTTCAACATTCATTTTCCTCTTGTTTTCTTAGCTTTCAGTCTTTAACTAGCAGTTTGTTTTGGGTATAAACTAAGAAAAAAATTAGAACAGATTAGTGGTCAAACCCACAAGTAACTAGCTGTGTTCAACTGAGTGAAAACCTCACTGAATATCTAAATCATGAACGCAGTTATCTAATATTTACTGCACGTATTTGTTCAGTAGGTATAAAGAGACTCATATACTGTTCAGTTTTATAGACAAAATATCTAAATTATGATATTTATTGATTTTTTTAACATTAGATATTATATACTTTTTTAAAAAATTTGATTATAGTTGACATGCAACGTTACATTAGTTTCAGGTGCACAACATCGTAGTTTGACAACTCTGTACCTGATGTGGGGCTCAGCACGAGTGCAGCTGCCACCTGTCACCATGTAGCTCTATTACAGTGCCGCTGACTTTATTCTCTGTGCTATCCTTTTTATTCCTGTGACTTACTCATCCCATAACCGGAAGCCTGGACCTCCTACTCCCCTTCACCCATTCTACCCGTCCCCTCACTCCCTTCCCTCTGGCAAGCGTAAGTTTGTCCTCTGTATTAGTCTGATTCTGCTGTTTATTCATTTGTTTTTAAGATTCCACATATAAGTGAAATCATACAGTATTTGTTTTTCTCTGACTTACTTTACTTAGCGTAATACCCTGTAGTCTATCCATGTTGTCACAAGTGGCAAGATCTCATTCTTCTGATGGCTGAGTAATATTCCATTGTGCCTGTATACTGTCTCTTCATGCATTCATCTATCAGAAGACACTCGAGTTGCTTCCATACCTTGGCTATTGTAAGTTATGCTGCAGTAAACACAGGGGTGCATATATCTTTTCAAATTAGTGCTCTCATTTTCTTTGGGTAAATAACCAGCAGTGGAATTACTGGATCATATGGTAGTTCTATTTTTAATTTTTTGGGGAACCTTCATACTGTTTTCAACAGTGGCTGCACCAGTTTGCATTCTCACTAACAGTGAACAAGAGTTCCTCTTCCTTCACATCTTTACTAATACTTGTTATGTCTTATCTTTTTGGATTCTGGCCATTCTGACAGGTGTTAAGTATATTTATTGATTTTTAAATTGAAATTAATGTGGACATCATGACTGTCATTAATTATGTGAACTTCTCAGAGCACCATGGGAACCTTGGGTTGGGAAACTACCATTTACAGAATGTTGGCTCTAGCCTGGCTCATTTTCTCTTAAGTCTTATCTCATGCATTACTTAGTATTCATCCTGACAGGTCTCCCACCTTTGCTCTTTCTCTCTATGATTTAACTGTTGTGTTTTCTTTCTTCATTTTACTTATTTGAAGCTTTGTTTTGCCTCTACTCTGTGTTCAAAGCCATTTTGTGATGCTAGCATTGTTCCTGTCTCTTTGGATAAGGTCCTGTAGCTCTTCTGGTTACTCTCTGCTAATGAAAAGCCCCCAAATCAGTTCTACTCACAAAAGCAAACCAAGTTCAGTAGTTAATATGATCAATTCTGTGTAATACTTTAAAAGTTCAAACTTTATTTAAAGCCAAATTTCACCCTTTCAAAGAAGCTTGTAACTCCTGAAGTAGGTTGGCCTACTACAGTGGGAAGGAGGAAAGGTCAACTAATTTTTCTGACTTTACCTAACATACTGACTACTCTTCCAGCATTCTTCAACCCTCTAGGGATGAAGTGGGGTAGAAGGTGGCAGGAAAGTTCTTACTGGACTGTAATTGTTGTGACCTGGTGTTGATGCTATCTGGACTGGGCGGCTGTTCAGAGCTGATAGTTTTGCTTATGAACTCTTTTGTAGTTTCTTCAGAGGCACCCAGTATTAATTATCTTTAGCCACATAACATATCTCTCCAAAACTTAGTGGCTTAAAACAACACATGTTGGTTATCTCACAATTGCTATGGATCAAGAATCTAGGCATGGCTTACCTAGATCCCCTACCTTTGTGTCTCTCACAAGATCAGAGTCATCTTAAGGCTTGACTAGGGGTAGATTTGCTTCCAAACTCACTCCAGTAGTTGTTGGCAGGATTCAATTCCTCATGCGCTAATGGCCTAATGGCCTCATTTCTTCATGAGCTATTGGCTAGAGCCTTTCCTCGGTACCTTGCCACATAGGCTTCTCCATAGAGCAACTCACAGTATGACAGCAGGCTTCATTAGAGCAAAAGGGGAAGAGTCAAGAAGATGGAAGTTGACAGTCTTTTGTAACCCAATTTCGGAAGTTACCCCATCACTTTTGGCATATTCCATTCATTGGAAGAAAGTAACTAGATCTGGCACATACTCAAAAAGAGGAATACACAGGCCATGAACACCAGGAAATAAAGATCACTGGGAGCCACTTTAGAAGCAGCCTACCAACCCACCACCATTATTTCTGGGATTATCTCATTTTCACTTTTTTTGATTTGGGCAATTGTATCTCTCTTCTGAGTAGTCACTTATAACTCCTTCCTCCTTGGACATCTCCTTGGCCATCTTTCTGCTTGGTCCCTTCACCTCCAGGTGGCCCTCTTGAACAAGATTTAAGACACACACCCCCATACTATCAATCTTTAGCTAATGGTTCATGGAAAACTTGCATCCTCTACCATGAGAAAATTTGGGAGTACAAGCCAATCCCAGTGTAATCATCACCCATTTCAGTCTGCCACCAGAGCAATTAGCAGAAAATCTGTACTCTTTCTCAAGATTTCTCAGTCTTGAGTCAATCACTGGTCTTCTGTGACTCTCTAGCTCTAGAAGACATGTCATAAGCTCTTCTACGTGATCTTGGAGGGCCTTTTATCAACTGTCTTTACCTCCAACTTTTTTTTTCTTTTGCTAGAGCTAAAGTTTACAAGAAGGTTTTTTTTGTTTGTTCGTTTTTGTTTTCTCAGATTATTTGGGAGTGAGAGAGCACGAGCACGGGGTAGGACAGAAACATACTTCCTGAGCAGGGGCCCTGATGCGGGGCTCAGTCCCAGGACTCTGAGATCATGACCTGAGCCAAAGGCTCAGCTGACTTAACCATCCAGGTGCCCCTACAAGGAGTTTTGACCACATTCTTGGATCTGTAGCTGAAACTGACAGTCCAGTAGTTCCATATTGACATCCCGTTTCATCTGCTGTTTGATTTCTTCCTAATCCTTTGAAGGCATTTGCTTTGGGTGGTTGCCTACAGTCATTGTAACAAGAAAAATTATTACCAATTTATTAAATCAAACAGTGGAACATAATAGAGAAGAGATGGGAGAAAGATTAATAATGAGAAAGGGAAGGTTAGAAGATCGGAGAAAGCACTAAATACCTTATTTGGTTTCAGATTAGAATAAACAGGTAAATATTGTCTTAATGTTATTGTGTAATTACTATTGTTTTAATAGTGTTCTTGAAATATTTGAGGTACTTGTAGAATTAAAATTGAGATATTTGAGTTTAATTCATAGAAAAAAGGTAAACACAAAGAGAGAAAAGAGGCATAAAAAGCCAAACATTATACTAGAAGCATAAATGTTCTCCATTTAGACCCATAAATAAAATTCAACAATATAGTGTTTGTAAGAGACTGACCTAACACAAAAGAGTGGGAGGTAAAAATTACTCCCAAATTGGAAAGATCTATTTATCAGACCTGAATAAAACAGAGAGATGACAGTAATTTATATCAGACAAAATAGAATTTAAGGGGGGGGAAAAGCAGACAGTGCATGTCATTTTATATTGACAGCATATAAAGGCCAATGAAATTGACAACAAAAATAAAAGATGTACCCAAATTGGCACAAGTCTTGTGAATTAGACTCACAAGTATCCAAATTTGGTTATAATGATAATCTTTCTTTCTTTAAGTTTTTTGATGGGGGAACAGGGTTTGGAAGACCTGGGTGAAGCAATAAATTCTCTTTCTATTAAAATGTACTACATAAAATTTTGTGTATAATTAAGGAAGTTTCACTGGTGGAGGACCAGCTAAGAATCCTTGCTGGGAAAATGGGAAAGGCAAGTCTAACGTTCTGCAAATATAGTTTCCTAGGAATTCAAACCAGGTTTGGAACTGGAGGCTCGTGCCAGACCCCCTTTGCAGTGGGAAAAGATGCTCTTTCTATCCAATCAGATAAGGTTCTCATAGGTTTAAAGAAGTCATCCTCAGCTGACATAGATAGAAGAGTCTGAGAAGTTGAATTGTCCAGCCATTCTTTACCTAATAAAAATTCCATTCTGCAAGTTTTTTTTTTTTAATTGGATTTTCTGGGGCAAGCCCTAAGCATTTATACTTTTATTGATTCACTTTTAAAAAATAATGTTTTGGTTTGTTTTTAATTTCAGGAGAAATGTAGTTTTATAACACTACCATTCCTCCTACTCTGATGTAACCAGCATTGATAGTTGGCAATATAACCTTCCTAACATTTTCTTATGCTTATGTAAGCGTTTATAGATATGGATATATACACACTCATAATTTGATGCCGTTAACATTTTCTAATCTGCAACTTGCTCTTTTCACTTGTCCTTGATAATACTGCTAGCTTTCCAAGTCAATAGATCTTGGCTATGGATATGCCTAGTATGGCTGCAGCATAATTTAGTTAATCATTTCTACACTGATGGCCCATTAGTTGTTTCTTCTTTTGGCAGGAGAACTTCGGTGAACATCTTGGTTTGTTTATCTTTACATGCTCATGCTCTTCTATAGAATAGATTGGTTCCTAGAAGTAGGATTGTTAGGCATGTGGTATGTATGTTTTTAATTTTATAATATATGAAATCTTATCCACTTCATAAATGTTTGTAGCAATTTATCTTTCGTTTATGTAATCGTTTATGTGGGTGGTGATTTCCCTACACTTACAGTCAAGCGCATTTCTAGCTTAAGAAGATAATTCATTAAAACCACAAAAGTGATACAAAGGAAATATGAGAAAAATTTTTTTGTAGTCTTGGAATAGGAAAGGACTTTTAAGCAAGATATAAACTCATAAGCTTAAAATAAAAAGATTAATAGCTTTTACTATATAAAAATTAAGAATTTTTGCTGGCCAAAAAAAATGTTGCAGATGAAATCAAGACATGATAAATGGGTAAAAAACACTTGTAGCGAATGATAGAAAAAGGGGCTGAAATACAGATATACACAAAATGGGCTTTTACAGATCAGTAACAAAAGACCAACAACACAGTAGAAACATGAGTATTGGATGTGAAAAAGCAGCTTATAGAAAACATAATACAAATATCTCAACATAGGAAAAGATGGTCAACATCATCGATAATTAAGAAAGTGCAAATTAAAACAAAACACCATTTTTCGCATAGCAAATTGAGGTAAGATATATTGCTAATCCCCATTATTAGTGAAGATACAGGAATGTGGATCTCACATGTTATAGGTGGAAGTGTAATTGGTACAGTCTCGACATTTGGTGGTTTTAAAAAAATTCTTTTTGAATTGTTTTTAGCTAAAGTATTTTATGTACATAGTTTTACAAATCAACCTTTGCTTATAATGAAGTACAACAGTCTCCTTTCTCATCTTAATTTATTGACTAGACAGTGTTGACTTTCTGTCTAAAGAGACAAGAGTATAACCAACTTGCTCTACTACCCTCCTATTCTCACCTAGTTTTACCAAAGTATTCGTACCAAAGTATGAAAACTTTGAAAATACAGAAAAGTTAAAATATAAAGCGAACATTGTATACCCACCACCTGGATTCTACAATTAACATTTTGCTAGGTTTGTTTTATCACACTTCTGTCCTTCTAACAATCTCTATCCACCCATCAATCCACTTTATTTTTTATGTATTTTAAATTAATTTGCATAGAATTTCATCCTATACACTTCAGCATGCATGTAATTAACTGGAATTTAACATTTATTTACATTCTTGAGGAAAGTTAATACACAGTGAATGCATAAATTTTACATGTTTCATATGATGAGTTGTGACATATTTATACACCTTTGTAACTCAAACCCTGTCAGTATATGTGTTATTACCATCACCCTAGAAAATTTTCTCATGCTTCCTCCCAATCACTTACCACCCCTAAGTCCCCCCAAAAGTTTAGATTTTTTTCACCATAAAGTAGCTTTTCCTTTTCTAGAACTTCATATAAATGGAATCATGCAGTATTCCACTATTACTCTTTTATGTAAGATTTCTATCATTTAGCATGTTTTTAAGATTCATCCATGTTATTGTATGATTATCACTACATCTTTTTTGTTGAATATTACTCCCTTGTATGAGTATACCACAGTTTGTTTAGCTACTCTCATGCTGATGAATGCCTGGGCTGTTTTCAGATTTGGGCTATTATGAATAAAGTTGCTGTTGTACATCCTTGTACAAATTTTTGTGTGGACATATGCTTTCATTTCTTTTGGGTCAGTGCATAGAGTATTTTGACAGTTTGGTATGTTAAAAGATAATCACACTAGATACCACTTTATACCGAATAGAATGGCGGAAATTAAAAAGGCTGGCCATACAAATATTGGTTAGGATGTAGAGGAACTGGAGCTCTCGTATATTGTTTGAAAGAACAATATGATTCAATAACCACTTTGGAAAATAGTCTGGCAGTTTCTTACAAAGTTAAACATTTACCTATGCTTTACCCTGTAATCATGTTCCTGGGTATTTATCCAAGAGAATTGAAAGCATATATATATATTTTTTAAGTGCAAGAATGTTTATAGCAGTTTCATTCACAACAGCCAAACCTGGAAACAAGACAAATGTCCATCAGTTCATCTATAGGTGAATGGGTATAGTGGAAGACTACTTGGCAGTATAAAAGGATAAACTACATACATAATCTCAAAAACACATTGAATGGGTGCGTGGGTGGTGCAGTTGGTTAAGCGGCCAACTCTTGGTTCTGGCTCAGGTCATGATCTCAGGGTCATGGGACAGAGCCCCGTGTTGGGCTCCAAGCTCAGTGTGGACTCCACTTGAGTTTCTCTCTCCCTCTCCCGCTTGTGCTCCCTCTGTCTCTTCTTCTCTCTCTCTAAAATAAATAGATAAATCTTTAAAACACACACACACACACACACACACACACATTAGGCGAAAGAGGCCAATAATCAAAGACTTCTTCCTTTTTTTTTTTTCTTTTAAATTCAGGAACAGGCAGAACTGATCTATGGTGACAGAAAGCAGAAAAGTAGTTGCCTTTGGTGGGTGTGAAATAACTGGTAGGGAGTATGAGGAAACTTTCTGAGATGACTTCAGTGTTATATACTGATTAGGTTCAGTTATATGGGTTTATGATGTATCATTCTTATTCATTTAAGATCAGTATATTTCACTATATATAAGTTTTTACTCAATAAAAGTGAAAATAAACCCTAAAAACAAGTGTATTTTATACCTCTTCAAAGTTAAACCCATGTGGACTGTTGCTTAGAAGACTGTGGGGACTGAGGGAGAGTTGAGGGTATATGCCAGATTTTTAGACATTTCAATTTAAACTGTGACTTTTGAAATTAAAAAAAAAAAAAAAAAGGACCTGGAGGTTTAAATGAAGATCTTCTATGACAATCATAAACCAAATCCCTTACTCTTTACAACCTGAGTTTTTCCAGTTGTCAGAGACTGGGCCTCCCTAAGGTATACCACGAGAATGAGGGATGAGTTAGTACCCAGCATATGCTCCTTCTCCAGAATCAGCAGTACTAACAAGGGACTGCAGTAAGTCATCTGGCCTGCCCCCTACAGAGCATCTACCACAAAGTTAAAAGCACTGCATTCTAAGTATATCTTGACCTCTCAAAATTATTTCTAATTCTTATAAAGATAAAATTGTCAAGGTTTCTGAAAGTTTTGTGGAGTAAAAAACAAAATGTTTTTATGAAATTGCCCTATCAACTAATAACTGATGGTTTTTATGTACTTAAAGATATTAGGGACTGGTTTTCTAGAGATTTTTTGAATTGTTATTTTGGAAACTACTTCCATGTAGTTATGCTTGTGATTCTTTGACAGAGTGTTATTTTCAAATATTAAGTTGATGAATAACCTGTTTATTAAGCCAAATTTAGTCACATTTTAAGAATTCTTTCCCCTTTATCTTGTGCACATTTCCTTTTTCCGTAATGTGCTTTCCTCTTCTTACCCTGCAGTACATCTGCAGACTCATTTGTAGAACTCTTTATCTAAAGCCATTTTTATAACAGCATCACAAGGTGTTTTCCCTCTAATTTAATTCACTTTATACACTTGGACTGAAAATATCTCTGTATTGTTTTCAGTATTATTTTCAGCTAGCCCCCCAGATCTTTATTAGCATACTCAAAGAGACAAGTTTGCTTGTCATTCTTATTTTTTTTCTTAAGCCTGGAGACTCTTTTATACTATAACCTCAGCATAGTTTTTCTTAATAATCTGTTATTGAAAGTGTTTCATGATGTGCTTTCTCTTCTCCATCGTTATTGGGATCACTCATTCTCTCCATGTGCGAGTGTAGGCTTCTTCAGGTCCTAAGTCAGTAAGGAAGCCTTGATCCTCAAGGAACATTCATTACGCACCCTCCATGTACCAGGCCCTGCTTTAGGCAGTCGGGCTACTGTGGTGAAGAACATGTTTCCCCTGCGCAGAGATTATATTCTAATGTGAAGAGGCAAAAAAAATACTCAAAGTCAGGAAAATGTTCAGAATAAAAATAAAGCAGAATAAGGAACTAGAGAATGACAGAGGAAGTGGTACTATTTTTTTTTAAAGATTTTATTTATTTGTCAGCACAAGCAGGGGGAGCGGCAGGCAGAGGGAGAAGCAGGCGTCCCACAGAGCAAGTAGCCCGATGCGGGACTTGATCCCAGGACCCTCAAAGGTAGATACTTAGCCAACTGAGTCACCCAGGTGTACAAAGAGTTGCTATTTTTAATTAGGTTGTAAGGCAGTCTCTCTGATAAGGTACTGTTTGAGCAGAGATTTGAACGAAGGGAATGGCCAAGGACATTTCTGAGAGAAACAGCATTGCTGAAGGAGGGAACTTGGGTATCTTTGCCTACCCTTCTCGTTCTTAGGACTCCTCCCCCTCCACTCCACCCTCACCTCCAACTGTGTGGACTACATTGAATGAAACCATGAAGCTACCACACATAAATCTGAGCCGCAGTGTGGAACCCCTTACTCCTAGTATCCTGACTAGACTCCCCTGATGTTGGAATACCCTCTATTCACCCTACTGCTGAGAGAGGGATTCCCACCAAATGGTTATAGGAATGCCTCAACACACATCACTGGACAGATGAGATCGACCACAGCTTATTAATTACATAAACTCACATCCAGAGGAAGAGGACACCACATGCCATATGGGCCATGTGGGGGTTGCACTGAGGAACAAGTGAGCAACCAGGGGCAGTGGGAGGTGGGCTTTGTAGTATCGAGAGTGGGGCTCCCACATAGGAGTGTGGTTGGCTTGTTTGAACAATTTGCTGGGCTGGCATTATTGAGCTTCAGGTCATACGCCATAATCTGAGCCAAATAATTTCTTTCCCAGGGAGTACTCTGATCTCAGCAGCATCACAAGAGTTCTCAGAGGAGGCGTCTGAGTAGCTCAGTCATTAGGCGTCTGCCTTCAGCTCAGGTGGTGATCCCGGGGTCCTGGGATCAAGCCCCACATCAGGCTCCCTATTCCATGGGGAGCCTGCTTCTCCCTCTCCCACTCCCACTGCTTGTGTTCCTTTTCTCGCGGTTTCTCTCTCTGTCAAATAAATAAATAAAATCTTAAAAAAAAAACCACAAGAGTTCTCAGAGAAGATGTGATCCCTTGATTAAGATAGGAACTGAGATATCTGAAAATAATGAATAATGACTTAAAGAAACAGTACGTTTTAAATTAACTAGAAGATAGTAACCCAGTTTTTTTTTTTTTAAGAACCGTAACTCTTTAGCAAGGAACTTTTGTTTGTTTAAAAACAAATTTAAGGATAGGACAGTCAGCATAAAGTCTAGGACATTAGTCTAGTGAAATAGGGCATCTCTGCTATTTATGTGGATTATTCTGAGAGTAAGGAATACCGTTACCACATCTTGTTAGGAACAGACAGGATAGTCCAAGACCCAGTTTGCTATTTTAACAGAGAAAACCAAATTCTGATTTTGTATTAATAAATACTTGACATTAATGGATTTATAAGCTCACCCTTTTTAATCTTAGCAATAAGTCATAAAAACTGAGCCAGCTATATCAAAAAGACAAAATAGCATGTGTTGGCAAGGATGTAGAAAAAAGAGAACACTCAGACCCTGTTGCGGGGATGTAAATTAGTGCAGTCACTATGGAAAACAGTAAGGACGTTCCTCAAAAAACTTAAAATAGGAATACTATACAATCCAGGAATTCCACTGCTGGGTATTTATCCAAAGAAAACGAAAATATCAATTTGTAGAGCTATTTGCATCCCTGTTTATTGTAGCATCATTTATAATAGTCAGGATACGGAAGTAACCCAGGTGTGTGTCGATAGGTGACTGGATAAAGAAGATGTGGTGTGTGTATAGAGCGGAATATTACTGATAAAAAAGGATGAAATCTTGCCATTTGTGACAATATGGATAGATCCGGAGGGTTTTATAAGTGAAATAAGTCAGACAGAGAAAGACAAATACCATATGATTTCACTTGTGTGTGAAATCTAAAAACAAATGAACGAACAAAACCCAGAAACTTATAAAATTGAAAATCAAAACAAAGACTCATAGATAGAGGAAACTGTTGGTTATGAGAGTAGGGAGGAGTTGGAGATGGGCTGGACAAAATAGGTGAAGAGGATTGAGAGGTACAAACTTGGTGACAAGTCATGGGATGTAAAGTACCAGGTGTAGAGTCGCTAATATCGTGGTCACTTTGTATGGTGACGGATGATGACTTACTGTGGGCATCGTTTCATAATATATAACAATGTGGAATGGATATGATGTACACGTGAAAGTAATATTGTATGTCCGTTTTAATTCAATTAAAACAAACTGAACCAGCTTTGGCAACATTTTAGTATTTCATTGCATATTTTTAGACTGTGGTTATATAGTCCAAAGCAAGTAAACTTTCCTTTCCACAAACCTGCAGCTTTCAATATTCATTGAATATTGGGTTTTATCCTTCTTAATCTTCCCCCACATGCCGGAACAACCCAGATACTTGACTTCAAGTACAAAACTAATCTTTTCCCCCTAATAAGCAAAAACACATCCCATTACCTTGCCTATGTGGTTATACTTCTGTGTCACTGTTCTTAGTGTAGTCTCAGTCCCCTTATTTATAATTTTTTTTAAGATTTTATTTATTTATTTGAGAAAGAAGGCATAAGCAGGGGGAGCAGCAGAGGGAGAGGGACAAGTAGGTTCCTGCTGAGCAGAGAGCCCGACATGGGGCTCGATCCCAGAACACTGGGATCATGACCGGAGCCAAAGGCAGACATTTAACCGACTGAGCCACCCAGGCGCCCCCCCCACCACCTTTTTTTATAATTTAACCAAAGTAACTAACCTCTGTTTCACAGAGAGTCAGATGTTTGAGGAATTATTTTCATATGTTTTTACAAACCGTCAAACTCATTGACAAACATAACACATATATTCTTTCTCTGCCTTCTTAGACTAGCAAAAAAAGTCACTACATAACATATAAAAGTTAAAATTCTATATATTTTAAAACTACACATCATTACCAATGTTTCAGTATTCTGTTTTATTTAGAAATTATTCAAGGATACAGGGGCACCTGGGTGGCACAGCGGTTAAGCGTCTGCCTTCAGCTCAGGGCGTGATCCTGGCGTTATGGTATCGAGCCCCACATCAGGCTCCTCCGCCATGAGCCTGCTTCTTCCTCTCCCACTCCCCCTGCTTATGCTCCCTCTCTCGCTGGCTGTCTCTATCTCTGTCGAATAAATAAATAAAATCTTTAAAAAAAAAAAGAATTATTCAAGGATACAAAGATTATCCTTTAATCAATTCAATTTAATGCTAGTCCAATGTCCTAAAGTTAACTATTGAAAATTATGTTTAACATACCACAGAGTATAATTACTGTTGATATAGAAAAGCTTGTCAGAAATATAATTCATTTACGTTTTCCTTAATCTTTAACATATAACGTTAAAGTAATATTAGCTTATTGGTAGACCTGTTTAAGAAGTTCCAGTGTAATTAGTGTCTTCATGAGAAAATAAACCCAAATTTTACTTAAGAAAATAAAACATTTGCTACATTCTACAATGATTAAATCCAGACAAAGTTGTTTTTACACCAAAATTATCACCAGTCTGATTTGTTCACTTTGATTACTTAAATTTGGATTTTTTATACAGATGCCTCTGACCTATCAGTTTCTGTGAGAAGGATTTTTTCCTTAGAAGGTCACCACATTTAATATAATACAGTACTCCTTTAATAAAAAATAGAAATGTTGACATTTTATACATTTTAAAGCATTAGGAGAGCAATCCTGCATTGGTGCATTTTTGCAATCTCAAGTGCAAAAATCCTGCAGATATAGTGAGACTTGTATTAATCACAAGAAATGAAGGCAATCCACGCACAGGAACCACAGCAAGAGGATGGAACATCTTATAATGTAATTCAGAATCAGCTGGAAGCTTCTTAAAACACTGATTCTTGGGCTTAACTCCCAAGTCAGGGTTCTGGACTGAGAACTAGCATTTCTAATGAGTCCCCAGGTAATACCAATGATGAAGGTCCAGGGATGAAACTCTGAGGTTTTCTAGGAAATAAGAGGTTGCCTTCCTCCCATAGGGCTGTAGCCTTGTAGACTCTAAGGGATAGAGGCTTGGTCTCTAACTGACATCCCCTGAGTGTCTCTGTAATGACCAAAGCAGACAAAGAACAATAAGATTACCATATTTAAAGTACTGTACAGTCACTTTTTTTTCCCTGAGGATTCTTAGGTTTATATTAGATTTTTATATTCCTTTATATTATATGTTAATATAAGGAAACCTTATATATATAAAAATATGTATATTTTTATATATTTTTCCTTTATATCAGATTTTTGTAAGTCGTATTAGTATCTGTAAACCAATAAAAAGAGGTCTTTTATTTTAAGAAAATTATATCTAATTTGTTAAGACCCTTTCCCAAAATAGAAAAATGTTTCAGAATCACAAAAGGAGGAGTAAAGGAGGGGTTTGTACTGTCAAGTGCAAACACACAGAGAGCTTATGGCTTCAGGCCTAAAACTTCCGGTATAGGTTAAAGGAAACACAGAATATACACGTTCACTGATCTAGGTCTCCAAAGGGATTTTCTTTTTTCTAATAGAAGCAGGACATTCTTCTACAAACTAAAACACTAAAATACCAGATTTTTTGCCATGTCATACCCAAAGGCAAGAGGTCACCATCATCCTGTATTGGGGAATAACATTTGGCTCTGTGCAAACCAGAATCAGAACCAAACATAGCCAAGAACCAGAAACAAAAGTAAAAATACAAAGTTAGGAAAACAAACAATAGAGAAAAACAAACTCTGAAGATAAAGTTCTATTGCTACTTGCTATTCAGTGTAGGAGCCAAAAAACAGTGCCTGGGAGGTACATTTTTTAATTGGTTCTGGAAGGTGTATCTACTTGAACAACTTGTTATTCTCAAATTGCCGAAGTTTGATTTTCAAAAGAGTTAAAAACAAAGATTCTCAATAAAATGCAGTGAGTACATGTCAACATACTATTTAACACCTTTCTTGGGGCGGGGGGGGGGGGACCGTGGTAAGGCCAGTTGTACTATTTTTGACGGTTTTTATTACAGGGACACAAGCTCAAATGTTCCAAGGGGCCAGGTAAGCAATATAAATAAGGAACACCTGCATTTACAGCATTATCTAGAGAGTGGTGGGTGTGTAACATACTGGAGGGCACAGACTTTGTCTAAAGGTGGCAAATGTTGAAAATGTTGGCGAATCGTCACCTTATGGGAATGCTTGCTTATCCCTGTATTTAGTATTTCTTTCACAGAAGCTGTTAATCTGCTTTTTAATGCGAAGCTTCCTGTTTTAAAGTTGTTGATAACTAATTCAGTTTAAAAAAAAAATCTCAAAAAACACTGTATGAGGCAAACAAGACTTCTCTTCAGGCCAGAAATGGCCCAAGGGCCATCACTTTGCAACTCTGCAGTAAATATTACTTATGTAACATTATAACAAAAGAAGAGTTTAACCGGGAGTTGTATTTTTGTTGGAAAGAAAGTTTTAAAAGATTTCTTTTTAAATTGTTTACTTTCCATTATTTTATAAGAGTGACAAAAACATGACATGGTGGGGTTTTGTCAAGTGGTATGTTCACCACATACTCAACATGCGTTTCCATTTTAAGTGGTTTTTTTTGGTTTTTTTGGTTTTTTTTTTTTTGTCCATTAAAAATATAGTTACTCACTTTCTGGAGATCTGTTTCACAACAATGTGAATATTGTTACTGAACTGTACATTTAAAAATGGTTATTAAGATGGAAAATTTTATGTCATGTTTTTTACCACACATTATTGAATGTTTAATGAATTTATTCAAATTAAATTATTCATTTTAAGCTGTTTTTGTAGAGTAGTATCGAAGGTAACGGGAAAAAGCCTGCAGACAAGGAGATACTCCAAAAGACTGCTATAGCAGCCTTGTCAAAAGATCATGAGAACTTGTTCAGGGAACTAAATTTGCTAATGGGAATGGTGATCCATTTGAGAGACATTTCTGGAGCTGAACTGGGAGAATTAGATAAAAAACTGAATATGGGACTTGAGGAAATAATAAAAAGATGAAGGTTTCTTTCTTAGTAACAGACTATACCAATAATTAAGATAGAAAACAAAAACAGATTTGGGGGAAATTAGTTCAGTTTTACACAAGCCATGGTATTTCAGGACTTGAAGGAAATCTAGAGGTCACCAAGCGCACCCATCTCATTTTATAGATGTGAAAGTCAAGGCCCCAAGAGATGAGGGTGATACCTTTGATGTCACGGTTTAAATCAGAAGCAGGGCCGTACACGTTCTAGACTCGAAATTCATCTTTCCTGCGCACACAGTGTCTGCTCTGACTGGGCCTTCTTTGGTCCGAGTGAACGTGTGATGGCTTACTCCCCAGGCTGCTGCCGTGTGTGAGGGAACAGGGCCTGCACAGCTCCTCAGGAGACGGGGTACCATGCCCTCTCCTTGCTCTCTGAACTGCAGGTGTGCCCCTTCTCCTCTTGTAGCCTTTTCTTCAATTTAAGCTGTTGGAGGACCTGTAAATGGAAGTGGTTTGTAGACATCGGCAATCTCATGCCTGCAGTTCAACATAATCCTGTCAGAATTACAGGAGTTCAAAGGAAAGGCTGGGGCTGCAGGTGGAGATTTGTGTGTCAAGGACCATTTCCTGAAACACTATAAAGAATTACGAATATATAACTAATAGCTAAGGAATTTCAACTTTGTCTTATCATAGGTTCTCAACCCCAGCTACACGTAAGAATTGGTAGGTCTCTGGGGGAGGGCTGAAATATATATATATACATACATACATACATATATATGTGTGTGTATTTTTTTTTTAAGATTTTATTTATTTGATAGAGAGCACAAGCAGGGGGAGCAGCAGGCAGAGGGAGAGGGAGAAGTAGGCTCCCTGCGGAGCTCGATCCCAGGACCCTGGGATCATGACCTGAGCTGAAGGCAGACGCTCAACTGACTGAGCCACCCAGGTGCCCCTGAGGTATATATTTTTTTTAAAGTTCCAGAGGTTTCATATGCACAGCTAAGAATGCTATAAGCAATGAGAAGTCTATAGAAGGATTTGAAGCAAGAAAGTGAGATAATCAAATGTGTGTTTTAAAAGGTAATTCTAGGGGCACCTGGGTGACTCAGTTGTTAAGCGTCTGCCTTTGGCTCAGGGCGTGATCCCAGAGTCCTGGGATCGAGCCCTGAATCAGGCTCCCTGCTCCACTGGGAGCCTACTTCTTCCTCTCCCACTCCCTCTGCTTGTGTTCCCTCTCTCGCTGGCTGTCTCTCTCTCTCTGCCAAATAAATAAATAAAATCTTAAAAAATAAATAAAAGGTAATTCTAGGGACACTTGGGTGGCTCAGTTGGTTAAGCGTCTGCCTTTGCCTCAGGTCCTGATTCCAGGGTCCTGGGATCTAGTCTCGCATTGGGTTCCTTGCTCAACGGGGAGCCTGCTTCTCCCTCTCCTTCTGCCTATACTCCCCCTGCTTGTACTTGCTGGCTCTATCTCTCCCTCTGATAAATAAATAAATAAATAAATAAATAAATAAAATTTTTTTAAAAATGAAAAATAAAAGGTAATTCTAGGCTCCTGGGTGGCTCAGTTGGGTGTCAGACTCTTGATCTCAGCTCAGATCTTGATCTCAGGGTCATGAGTTCAGGCCCCATTTTGGGCTCCACACTGGGGTAGAGCCTACTTAAAAAATAAAATTAAATTTAAAAAGGTAATTCTAGCTTAAATGGCTGGAGAGAGAAACTTGCAGTAGTCCAGGCAAGAGATGGTAATTTTTAATGACAATATAATATTCCATCGAGTTAATTTTCTATAATAATTCTGTATCTTACATGTTTCTGGGTGTGTGTGTGTGTGTGTAAAAATTCACTGTCGTCTTCAAAAAGTGCATCTTTTTGGTTTTTTTTGTTCTTGTTACTCTTTTTAGTAATTTCACTAGGACAGATTCCCAGCAGTAATTCTGTTGAGTCAAAGGAAATGAGTAGTTTTAGCTCCTGATTATGTGTTATCGTAATGGTTATAATCAACTTACAGTGTTACTCTCCATGTGGTGGGCCAAATATGAACTTTGGAATCATTTGTAAGGTTCAAAAAAAGAAAAATTACTGGGATTTTGATTAGAATAATTTTATTTTGAAATTATCAAAATAATGTTTATATCATGTTTATGCTATTTTACATGATTTAACTGAATATTTAGTAACTAAATTTATCTTTAACAGATTGATGAACTCCCAGAGGGAGCTGTGAAGCCCCCAGCAAACAAGTATCCTATCTTCTTTTTTGGCACCCATGAAACGTAAGTCAGCAAAACAACGTAAAGCTTCAGCAGCTCTAATTTGTCTCTATTAGACTGCATTGTTTATACCTGATCTATGACATTTTATATGTTGTTAAAAAAGGATCACAATTTTATAAAATTACCAAGCTTAATAGTGTATTTTTCTTAATGTGAAGATTTTTCATTCATTTTGCTTTTGAATGTTATTTCTGTATAAATGTTGGACAGCACCCAGAATCTCCTTTAGGACACTTTTAAGTCCTAGGGTAGTCTCCTTACCACTCCCAGTAATTTATTTTGTTGCTCTTGTATGTTTTCTTTCTAGAGAAATTTCATCCATTTATATTTCATACAACATAGTTATGTTGTCTCAGGCTCTTTCAATTTTTTGAACCCTGAAGCAAACTTACCAACTTAATAAGGTTTTTAAATTGTATTTGTTAGTGTACTGGCTAAAATGCTGAATAACGGAACCTGAAAATACGGTATCTCAAATAATTTAGAAAATTCTTTCTTTCTTGTGAAACAATCCAAAGATAGGCAGGTAGATCGAGGTGGGTAGACTACTCTGCTCTAGGGACCCAGGTTCCTTCTGTCACATTGTCCTGCCATTCCCTTGCTCTTGTCTGCTTATTTAAAAATAAACAAACGACGTTCAGCAGCACCTGGGTGCCTTCCAGGTAGAGGGAAGGGGGAAAGAAAGAGAAAACATGAAGAACAGGTAACTTCTTTGTACAGAAGTGACAGGGAAGTTGCATGTATCACTTACACTTGCATTCATTGCAGGGCAGAAGCTCGGTCATGTGGCCACGCATTGCTGTCAGGAATTGGGAAACAGCCTCTAGCAGGGCAACTCTTAGGGGAAACAATTGGAAGGAGTAATCCATTAGTAAAAGAAAGAAGATAGTAAAAACTAGGAGACGGTTGGCAGTCTTGACACAACAAAAATGTGTATGGTCAATCAGAGCAAGGACATAAATGGAATAGGAATTGCATATGTGGGGGAAAGCTGCAAATTGTCATGAAATTTTACAAGTCTTCAAATTCAGGGTCATCACTTGTGTCATTTGAAGTAGGAGAGCCAGACGTAAACATTTTCTTAGCTTGCGGTCTCTGTCACTCTGACATCTTCTTCATTCTTATCTGGAAAGAGGGCTAGCCATGGGGCACCTGGGTGGCTCAGTTGGTTGAGCCTCCAACTCTTGATTTCAGCTCAGGTCATGATCTCAGGCTCATGAGATCAAGCCCTGCACTGGGCCCCATGCTTACCACAGAGTCTGCTAGAGCTTCTGTCTCTCTGTCGCCCTCTGTCCCTCCCCCAACTCATGCTTGCTCTCTTTCTAAACAAAAATAAATAAAACCTTAAAAAAAATAAAGAAAGGAAGAGAGCTAGCCAGGAGACAGAAGGCCCTTAAGACATATTTATTTTTTGGCTTCATTGAGAAATAGTTGTATTTCTTTCAGAAAGTTGATTTTATTTTCTTTTGTTTTTATCTAATAGACACTGTGTCCATACTATGTGCACCATTACCATGTTTTCCTCCATAGAGATTGCTAGAAAACTTAGAGATAAATGTTTTTCTTATAATTAGTGCAAAGGGCTTTATGATACATATTTTTCTATTTGCCCGATTCCTGTCTCCAGTTTACATCTATACCATTATTGTGCTTTTTCTCTAGGACCTATTTCCAGATGATTAGATTGTATTCCTGGGACCAGACAGGATTTAATAAATAAGACTATCACATTTCCACTATATAGGACAAATCAACCATTTACTAACCTTATGTGGTCACTTTTATTTATTCAGTAAACATTTTCTAGGCATTCCTTAAAGCACTGTGTAACCGAAGAGCCTCCACCTGCTGTATTGCTGGTGAGTGTAACAGGATCATTCCAGTGAACAGTGTGAAGGGTTTCACAGAGCTGTTTTTTACAACATCCTTAATAAAAGCCAGTGGCATCATTCCAAGGCTCAATTCAGTAAACGCAGTTCTACCAGGGAGCAGTATAATATAGTCCATATGTGAGGTTTTTTTTCTGGTTTGATCATCCAGAGGTAGATTTTGAAACATCTGGAGGAAAATGAACCTCACAAAACCTGCCATGCATTTGTTTCGGCAGAGCGTTTATTGGGTATTGGGTGTCCCTGAACCTGAGACTGTATGCCCGGGCAGGTACCTATGCTCAGCCTCTCTGTGGAGGCAGAGATCCTGCGGGGCTTGCTCACTCCTGGGGATGTGGTGCTTAGCACGGTGCCTGGCCAATGGTAAGGGTTTAAAATAATAGCTGCTGGATGAATTAAAATTAAATTAAAATAAAATAAAATAAAATAAATGAAAGGCAGGGAAAATATATGAAAGGTGAGGAACTTAACAAGAAAGGTGTGTTCAGGGGCTCCTGGGTGGCACAGCGGTTAGGCGTCTGCCTTCGGCTCAGGGCGTGATCCCGGCGTTATGGGATCGAGCCCCACATCAGGCTCCTCCGCTAGGAGCCTGCTTCTTCCTCTCCCACTCCCCCTGCTTGTGTTCCCTCTCTCGCTGGCTGTCTCTCTCTGTCAAATAAATAAATAAAATCTTTAAAAAAAAAAAAAAAGAAAGAAAGCTGTGTTCAGGTCAGCCAAAGGAACACTCCGAAGCAGACTAGAATTTTCCTCAGAACATCACCTTGAATTTATTCTAATGCCCAGACAGGTCATTGGAGCCCCCAAATTCTTCTCCATAGAACAACCCCAGCAGTTTTAGTCTGCACACTTTTTTTTCAAGGCAGCCTTGACCAGGAGAAAAAAAAAAAATAACATCCTTAGAGCATGGAGCTTTGAACAATTTTCTTTTCTGGCCTACACTTTAAGATTTATGAAACATGCAGGAAAGTTAACCAATTGGGAGGAAATTTGATCTGTGGAATTATCTTTCTGTAATCTAGGAAAAAACAAGGTTGTGTATCAAACATAAGTTGCTTTAGAACTTCTGTCATTCAGGGCTCTCGTGTCTGGCAGCAGCTCCTGGCTGCTTGCACCGTTAACCCCGGTCGGGAAAGTACAGAAAGCGCACGCTCTGCTCAGCGGCAGCGGATGGCAGCCTCGGCAGCTTGGCCCCCAGTTGATTCCTAAACGCAGAGCCCAACGCTATAGTCTAGTAGTTTGTGACAAACTTCTCAAAAAGGAAAACAGACATACCCAAAGTCCATTTCTTTCTCGTGTTCCACTTGTCACGCAAGACAGTGACATGCCTTTGATTAAAATGTCCAGTAACCTAATAAATGATGTCTGGATTCAATGAGATAGAATCATGTTGACCAAGCAATTAAAAGTCAAGGGAGTTTTGGTGGTTGGGGTCAGAAAGCTTCCGCAGGTATTTTTATCAGCTTGAAGTTTTTGATCAGCTAGGCAGTGAGGAATCAGTACTAAGACCCAATCAGAAAATGGAATTTATATATGTATATATATATCAATATATATACAGCAAAGCAAAGTTTATTGAGCAATTGCATCAAGCGATATAGTACAAAGCTCTGGAAGAGGGAGGGGACATGAGAGGGTGGCCCAGAAAATGGAATTTATAAAAATCAACAGTAAACTGTTAACTCACAGTCTCAGAGCTTTTATATCTCCAGCTCCGACCTTTCCCCTGAGTTCCAGAATCATCTCTCCAACTGCCTCCTTGACCTCCTCTCTCGGATGTCAAACCAGGGTTTCAAACTAAACATCTCAAACTGAGCTTTTCACCTTCAAGTCTTGTTCTCTCAAACAAATCTTTCAGTTCTGTAAATGCCACCTCTGTTCTTCTCATTTCTTAGTCTGACCCCTTGGAGACAGCCTCACCTCCTTCCTTTCTCTCACATCACTTTGGCTCTTTCTTGAGCGTGAATTTGGAACTAGCCGTTCCTCACGCACTGTGTCGCGCACACCCTGGCCGAGTGACCGTCATCACTTCGGTGGGCTCATTCGTCTCCCTGCTTCGACCCTAGTGCCCACTTCTTCAGGCTGTTTTCAGCACAGCAGCCAGAATGATCCTATTCAAACACAGATCATCACCTCTCTTCTCAAACCTCTCATGTTGCCCATCTGACCCTGAGCCTCGATAGGGGCCTTCGAGGCCCCACATAATCTGTGACCCCACCCGGTCCCCTCTCTGACCTCCTCTCATCCCGCTGTGCCCTCACTCCTCTCACTCGAGCCATGCTGGCCTCTTCGTTTCTTCAGCACAGCGGGCACTTGCGCCTCAGGGCCTGTTGTGCTGGCTCTTCCCTAAGTCTGCTCCCTCTCTCCAGGTGACTGCGCAGCCTCCTTCCTCACCCCCTGTGCTGCTTGGACGACTCCTCTCAGGGAGGCCTTCCATGATCCATATATCTGATGACCAAATCCACCCCCGTCTCGCCATCCCCCTTCTCTGCTTTATTGATGTTAGCCCACAGGACTATATTTGTTCTTTTCTGTGTTTGTCCAAACCCTGCTCACACTCCTAGAATGTGTGCTCCATGAGGGTAGAGATATTCGTCTGTTTGTTCCCTGCAGAATCCACAACACCTCAGCAGTGCCTGACACACTGTAGATGCCCAGTCAGATTTGTCGAACGGAAGGATCTCTGAATCTTAGTTTGAAATGTGAGCTTGTTGGGTGTCAGCCAGGGTGTGGGCCTCTCCCATCTCATTAGTGTATTATAGGGGATAATGCTGAAGACTCTAGTTTGAATGCTTGGATCTCTTAGCCAGTCCCAGGATTTATTCGAACTCATTTTCTTTTTCCGGTTATGATTAAATTAGGATAAAGTTTAAATTGCATAACATTCTATCTGTTTGCTACATCTGATTTTTTTCTTGTTTGTGCTGCATTAATCACTAATACGATTTTTTAGTTTATAAAAATAATAGTGAATAAATATACTAATATGATAGATAGAGTTAATAGTCACTTTTTTAATCCAGTGTTTATATTTTTACTGTAAATCTCACAAAACCCTTACCTATGGAAGATTAACACAAAAGTCTTAGTTTAAGATGATGATTAAAGTGGCCAACATGTGGACATCTTTTAAAACCATGTGTGGAACCAAAAGTCAGCTTTAAAACAAAAAATAAATTGGTAATTTAAAAGTAAAATCAAAACAGCACTGTCTAGAGGTCCTGGCTTATACAGCCAGCTATCCATTTTTCCTGCCTAGAAGCATATGTATAAACTTTATAAAGATTTTATTGATTAGAGAGAGAGAGACAGACTGAGATTACAAGTAGGGGGAGTGCCAGGGAGAGAGGGAGAGGAAGAAGCAGGCTCCCCGCTGAGTGGGGAGCACAACACAGGGCTCCATCCCAGGATCCTGAGATCATGACCTGAGCCGAAGTCAGACACTTAACCCCAGACACTTAACCGACTGAGCCACCCAGCCGCCCCATTTATATGTAAACTATTTTATGATATGTACGCAACTCAAAGGGTTTATGTATACTTTTAGTTTGTTTACTAAAATATTCTGTGACACCTAAGTTGATATTGATATTAAAAATAGCTTATATTTGAAGGTCAAAGTATCAATTCTATTTCTAATATATCTCTGCAGTGCATTTTTAGGTCCGAAAGACCTTTTTCCATATAAGGAATACAAAGACAAGTTTGGAAAGTCAAACAAACGGAAAGGATTTAATGAAGGATTGTGGGAAATAGAGAATAACCCAGGAGTGAAGTTTACTGGGTACCAGGTAATGGTTTGCTTCATTGTTAGATCTCATTGCTTTGGTTTTTAACTGTCTTTGGGGTCTTTCTTATATGTCCTTTGTACTAGTAGTCACCCTCCATCTATTTGAAATCAGAATTCTTTTTAGCTCCAGTAACATTTTGGAGTAAATATAATTCTGTTACCCAAGAGGGTTCAAGTCAAGTGGTCACTGGAAAACTGAAGTTGATGGTTCTTTATTTTGAAGATCTTAAGAGTAAGCTGAATCCTTTCAGATTAAAATAGAATGATTCTTTTCACAATTTGTATTCTTTGCTATTTTTTTCAAAAATGTAATTAGCCAATATCTTGCTATTTCTTAGGCAATTCAGCAGCAGAGCTCCTCAGAAACTGAGGGAGAAGGCGGGAATACTGCAGATGCAAGCAGTGAGGAGGAAGGGGATAGAGTAGAAGAAGATGGAAAAGGCAAAAGAAAGAATGAAAAAGCAGGCTCAAAACGGAAAAAGTCCTACACTTCGAAGGTGACTGAGAACCTTTTCCATTATTATTAATGTTATGTGCATATTCATTAAGGTTTTAGATTATTCTTTTTTTTTTTTTTAAAGATTTTATTTTTATTTATTTATTTGACAGAGACAGAAACAGCCAGCGAGAGAGGGAACACAAGCAGGGGGAGTGGGAGAGGAAGAAGCAGGCTCACAGCAGAGGAGCCTGATGTGGGGCTCGATCCCAGAACGCCGGGATCACGCCCTGAGCTGAAGGCAGACGCTTAACCGCTGTGCCACCCAGGTGCCCCAGGTTTTAGATTATTCTTAATTCATTCCTTGGGCACATAGAAGCATCCTCACTCTGTGGACCTCTGCCTCTAGAGACAGTAAGATAGCCAAGGGGAGTAGGACAGGTAGCCTTAGATGTGAGGGCATCTTCAGGGCTGATCTGGCACTGAAAATACTGCTTCTCAGTTGGAGAAGGACTGTTCTTTCGTCAAGAGTAGAAGAGTAGGTCAGTATGCCTCCTCTAAGAACCTCCAAATGAGCTCTGAAGAATTTAGGAATATAGGAGACTCAGTACCATTCAGGACAAATCTGTGTAAATAGAAAGATATACTCTTAACCTGTCTTTCTGCTTTAAAGACTGTGCGAATAACAAATACAAATTATGAGGGGGCTCTGAAGGCAATGAGTGGGAAGAGCATGTGGTTCAGATGGAGTGGCCAGGCTTTTCTGAAGAAAGAGTCGAGGAGGGCTGGGTGGGGCAGAGCAGCCACGATGTGAGGCGGGAAGGGTCTGGCATGTCCTGAATTGAAAGAAGATGAACGTGGTTGGGGCATCGTGACCAAGAGGGAGAAGCAAGCAGAGGCTCAGTGATGGAGACTTGGGTGCCGCATTAAGGAATTTGGATTTATTCCCAATGTAACGATAATTTATTGAAGGCTTTAAACAGAGGAGTGACGTGATCCTAGATTTACACGTTGAAAGTCTAGGTTTTTCATACAGTAATTCAGACATGCAGTTGAACAAACTATGAGATTGTGAAAATCGTTCACCTTTAGAAACTGAAAGCAAGATAAATAGATCTTTGAAGACCAGAGATCAGTATGGGTTTCCCTGTAATTGGTCTGTCACACGATTGAATATTAGGATAAATTACTTCCCTTTAGATTCTGGTATTTAGTGTCTGGATAGACTTAGGCAACTCCTTAAAAACCAAGCGCCAGGAGTTGATTGGATTATCAGCATTTTATTTTACGATCTATAAAATCCACCCAAATAGCATACAGGTGAAATTGTATGATTACATATTACTTCTTGTGCACCTAATGAAAAACGTCTTATCTGCCTTGGATGGGGATAAAGTTTGCAAATCACAACAAAATAATTAGAATTTTCCTTGTCAGGAATTTTGTAAGCTGAATTTTTTTTTTTTTTAGTTATTTTGGATTTTGCTTAAATATCCAATTCAATTGATATTTTAAATTTATGATTGCCTGCTGAGCTGTGTGATGTGTTGTACCCCTCTGAATTACCTAAGCTACCCGAGGTATCTGAGGCACTTGACAGTGTGGGTATGCGGCTTTTCAGTGTCATTATTTCCTTGCTTGTAGTGAAGACCAGAAGTCATGGGGCTCAGACCCGATGTGGATATGCAGTTTAAAGCAGTGAAGGGGTCAAGACATACTTTACTTACTAAGGTTTATCCATTTTAGATTAAGGGATCATCTTTTTTTTTCTTTTCCTTCCAAAGATCACAACTTCCATGATCACTTAAGAACCACTATTTTTAAATTTCTTTGACTCTTTACTATTTTATTTATTGTCAAGATAAATTATGCACAAACACAAAAACTTTGGAAGCACATAAAAGGTTTTTAATTTTTAATATTGACTGAGAAACTTAGCACCGTGGTTCTCAAATTTGAACACAGGTCAGAATTACCTGGAGAGCTTGTTCAAACACACACTGCTAAGCCTCACTGCCTGAATTTCTGTTGGAGTAGGTCTTGGGTGTGGGGTCTGAGAATCAAATTTTCAGGTAAGGCAGTCTGCTGATCTGAGACCCACATGTAGGGAAGCACTTTCCTGACATAATCGCCTTTCTCCTTGGCTTCCCTAATGTTTTTGTTGAACATGGTGGTCTTTGTTTACACCTATTTCTTCAGGTTAGATAATCTTCCTTTGCCACTGAAAACCAGTGGTTCACAAACTTTTGACTACATCTCAGTCAGAAAGCAGATTTGAAGGAGGTTATGTGTGTCTCTCTTTAGCAGTAGGTATATGGATGATTCACATCTGGGCCACAACAGATACTGGAAAATTACAGGTCAAACTATTTTGCACACACATCATTTACCGTGTAAAGTAGGGCAAATCAGAGAGCCTCACAACACAGTAAACTGGTGATGATGCTAAACCACTAGTCATCTTAGTTAAAAAAAACGAAGGTGGCAACAGGTGGACGCACAACCAGTTGAAGACTACAGTGCTGAAACAGATGGAGGGTCCTTCCCCAGGATTGCAAGATTTGCCTTGATGTGCGTTTGCAGGGTTACCAAATCTAGCCGGGCAGCCAGATTTCTTCCAGTACTGACTGTGACTCTGGAGCAGAGTTGCACTATGGCCCTAATTCTGGTCCACGTGCCAGACTGTAGTACTTACAGAGTCACTGTGCGCTTGCTCGTTAGGATCCTTGGTAAGCATTGTGAACTTCAGGGACTTGTGTATTATTACCTGGCCTACAGGAACTATTATTTGAGAATTACTACATAAAGCAGTTACTACATTTCAATAATTATACTGTATTTACTAGGAAAACAAAAAGTAGTTTGCTTTTTGTATTGTCCTGCTTGATCTTAGCTTTAACGGTAGAAACTCCACATTTGGATTATTAAATCTCTGCTTTTCTTTCCTGTAAAAAGTAAAGATGACCTCATTTTAAACTGACATTTTGGGCTGGGTTGGTGGTTTCAGTTAAGTGAAATAGAAGCAATGTAATTACATGCTCTGTCACATAGCTAGAAGATATTTTCTCTTTGGAACTTGTATTTAAAATATTGATTGAGGAAGCTCCAATTTGCTAATTCATTTCTGGAAGACCAAAAGTGACACAGCTAAATCAGTTTTGCCTCAGCTCCTATTTGCCATGTGCTTAAAGATTCTTAAAATTTCTGAGAGGACATGTTAGTGATATGGTACATTTTACTTTCTTAAAGGTGCACAGCGGGGTGGGCTTTTGATCATTTTAATGCTGTTCTGCAGAACAACTCTGGCTGTAAACTAGAACTGTATTTTCATCTTCCTTAGAGTTCATCTTGGTTTCAAAGGCAAGGTGATAAGAAAAAAGGGCTAGTCCCTCGGGCTCTTCAATAACCATCCATAATTTAAAAGATTAAAGTCAGTTTCTATCACATGGTGATATAAGTGTTGTCTGCGCTTAACCAAAGAGCTTCAACAGGCGTCTCAACATGAATATTCACTTACTACCTTCGATAGTTCGCCTCCCTGTTTGGACCCGAGTTTCTACTGTGAAATGCTGGGGAAGCTGGGTGGCCCTGTGGCCTCCTAAGGTGGTACCATGGTGTCCATTCAGCTGTCGTTCGTCCGTTGGCAGTGCCCTGGGGACATGAATCTTTATTTTCTGCTCCTAACATTGCACTGCTGGAAAGAACGAACAGGTCATTGAGTGCACCTGTACCTCCTTTTCCAGCTGGTTACTCTGAGGCCCAGTGAGGTGACACAGTCTGTCCCAGGTCATCTGGCCCAGCCTCGGCACATCACCGTGTTGTACTGGTATGTTGTAGCGAGCCACATGACTGGATGTAGGTCAGCCACTTCTGCATTTCTTTTTTTTTTTTTTTAAGATTTTATTTATTTATCCGACAGAGAGAGAGACAGCCAGCGAGAGAGGGAACACAAGCAGGGGGAGTGGGAGAGGAAGAAGCAGGCTCATAGCGGAGGAGCCTGATGTGGGGCTCGATCCCACAATGCCGGGATCACGCCCTGAGCCGAAGGCAGACGCTTAACCGCTGTGCCACCCAGGCGCCCCTCACTTCTGCATTTCTTACTTACACTTGTACATTGGAGTTGTACTTTTGCTTATAATTTTTGATTTGTCCAAACGTTTAGAAATCCTCTAAACAGTCCCGGAAATCTCCAGGAGATGAAGATGACAAGGACTGCAAAGAAGAGGAGAACAAAAGCAGCTCTGAGGGTGGAGACGCCGGCAATGACACAAGGAACACGACTTCAGACTTGCAGAAAACCAGTGAAGGGGTAAGGACAGCGTGTGGTCTCGCTCCCCTTCTAACCTAGAAGACATGGTGCTTCAGAGTGAGCGTTAGTAAACCCTGTCCCAGTAGACGGAGAGGCTCGCAGCCTCCTGGGAGGGCCCACACAGCTCCTGGGAGAACGATCAGCTGCTCAGGGTCCGAGAACACAAGAGAGCCGGGGGGTGGTACGCCTGTCTCTCAGTTTGGAACTCTATGAACAGGTCTCTTCTGTTTTAAACTAACTGCAGCAACTTGAGAGTCTTTTAAAAAGTAAGATGTGAAATATTGAAATTATGAAATGCCATCTCAAAATTTTACAGTTGTATTTCTTCTATCCTAAGATTGCATGTTCAAAATGGGGGATTTCATACTATGGCTTCTTTCCTAGAAGCAGTTTGTACTTTAATGTACCCACAGGGACTTTAAATATTTAAGTATTCCAACAATATGTAAAGACTGGTATTTAAAGTATGGAAGGGGAAGACTTGTCCACTTTGAATTTTGTTAACTCTATTTTAAAGTGTAGTTGATATACGATATTGTATTACTTTCAGATGCACAACAGTGAGCCCACATTCATAGCCATTACTAAGAGTTCACGGTGATGGTCTGGTTCCAATCCATCATCATACAAAGTTACTATGATATTATTGTCCCTGTTCCCTGTGCTGGACTTTGCATCCCTGTGACTGACTTTGTATAACTGGAAGTTTGTACCTCTCGGTCCCCTTGACCTAGTTCACCCATTTCACCCACTCCTCAGCCCCTCCCTCTGGTGGTAACCAAAGTCTGTCTCCTGTATCTGGGGCGCTGTTTATGTTTTGTTTTGTTTGTTTTGTTTTGTTTTGTTTTTTAGATTCCACATATGAGTGAAATCATATGGTATTTGTCTTTCTTTTTGACTTGTTTCACTTAGCATAATACCCTCTAGGTCCATCCATGTTGTCACAAATGGTGAGATCTCATTTTTTTTACAGCTGAGTAATATTCCAGTGTACATATACACCACATCTTTATCCATTCATCTATAGATGGACACTTGGGCTGCTTCCGTATCTTGGCTATTGTAAATAATGCTGCAGTGAACATAGGGATGCATATGTCTCTTTAAATTGGTGATTTCATCTTCTTCAGATAAATACCCAGAAGCGGAGTCGCCAATATTTTTAACTTTTTAAGGAACTCCATACTGTTTTCCACAGTGGCTGTACCAGTTTATATTCCTGCTAACAGTGCACGGTTTCCATTTGTCCACATCCTCGCCAACCCTTGTTACTTCTTACGTTTTGAGTCCAGCCATTCTGACAGGTGCGAAGTGATATCTCACTGTGGTTTTGATACACATTTCCCTGATGATGAGAGGTGTTGAGCATTTTTTCATGTGTCTGTTGGCCATCTGGATGTCTTTGATCTTAACTTTTGTTAACCTCTATTAACTTAAAAGTATTAGTGAAGGCACATTTTGCCCCTGGTCATTTTCTATTAGTCTTTTCTCTATGAAGACTAATTGGACAGTGGCAAATCGTTTTGAAATAGTAATCCACAAAATACATTATTATTGTTCTTCTGTGAGATTCTGGTTTCAGCTGAGTGCTTGACTATTCTTGTCAGTACTGTTTACCTCTCAACTCCTCCTCCATGCAATTAACCAAAATTACTCCCCCGTTGTGATTCTGATTGTTCCCTTATCCCTCTTAGCCACTCAGCTTTACTCTGTCCTCTGCGTATCGTTCTTCTCTTGACCTCTTTCCAGTAAAGAGTCCTCTTTCCTTACCTTTGCTGGTAGTCCTCCTGGGAACAGTCCTGTTAATAGTCACCAAAGGCATGAGTACCTTACTCGTTTGATTTTCTTTTTATCCTACCTGCCATCTTCATCCCAGGTGGCTTCAGTATGCATACAGCAAAACCCTCGCGACCTGTCTCCCTTTATGAACTCCTTCTATCTGCATTTCTGTGACCGAGGAAGACATGGTCTGCACCGGTACTGCTCAGAGGGTGATCTGTGGGCAAGTAGCATCAGTATCACTGGCAAGCTTGTTAAAGGTGCAGAACCCAGGCCCCACCCCAGGCCTTCCAAATGAGAGTCTTTTTAACTAACCCCCCCGGGTCATTCATAGGCACATTCAAGTCTGAGAAGCATTATTCTGCACCTTTCTGCTACCAGGGTCCGGAGTATCGTCTCCTCCTCCTTTTTCCCAACGCCTCACTCAGGCGGTGGTCACCTGTCATCCTGTACCTTTATCTTTTCCTTCTGCCTAGAAACGGTGTCAGGCCTCCCTTCCCCCATATATCCTACTCTTTTCACTTTTCTCTTCATCTCTAAACTTCCTAGAAGAGTTCTCTTTCCTCCAGCGTCCATTCCTTCACCTACTCATGCCTTCCTCCTTTGCACTCTTGTTGCTTCTTCACCATTTCATGGAAATGCTCTTGTAAAGGTCCATGGAGATCCTCTCGTTGCCAAATCCAGGGTTTGGTCTTTATCTAAATCCTTTAGTCTTTATTTCACCTGTGCAGCATTTAATGCCACTAGCCACCTTCCCTCCTGACTTTGCCTCCAGGTCACCAGTCTCTTCTCCTTCTGCATCCAGTTCCTTCTCAGTCTCTTTCTAGAGCTCCTTCCTTCCATTCGTCTTGGCGTTCAACTATTCTGCAAGCTTCCCCTGTGTCCGTTGTCCCCACTCTCATGGTTTCAACTATTATATATTACTGATGACTTCCCACTCTGTATCTCCTGCATTGTAGACCCATTCTTCTAATGGTTAATGAAACAATTTCAACTCCGATATCTTGAAAGCACTTCAGAAAACAGTTGCTGTTAGAAGTAGCAACAGCAGCAGACTCAGAGTAGTGAGGGCTAACATCTTTACTATGTGCCATATATTATGTTAAATGCTGTCTGTGCACTGTCTTATCTAATCCCCACACAAATCCCAGGATGTATAATCTCCATTTTGTACCTGGGAAAACTCAGGCTGGAAAGATTCGTCCAGGGTCACATAGCCAGTTAAGAGCCTGAATGTAAAGCAGGAGCCTGAGATCCATCCATTTATTCATTCAGTCATTCATTTAAGTTGAAGTGTGGTTGACATACATTATTACATCATTTTCGAATGTACAGTGTAGTGATTTGACAAGTCAATATTTATGCTGTGCTCACCACAAATGTAACCACCACCTGTCAACACACAGCACTGTTACAATACCATTCACTGTATTCTGTCTGCTGTACCTTGTCCCATGACGTACTCATCCCATAACTGGAAGCCCAGACCTCCCATTCCCCTTCACCAATTCAGCCCATCCTGGCCCTCCTCCTTGTGGCAATCATCAGTTTGTTCTCTGTATTTATGGGTCTGATTCTGTTTAGATTCCATATTTAAGTGAAATCATGGTATTTGTCTTCATTGTCTGACTTAATTCACTTAGCATAATACTCACTAGGTGCATCCATGTTGTCACAAATGGCAAGATCTCACTCCTTGTATGGCTGAGTAGTATGCCATTGCATATATATATATATATATACCGTATCTTCTTTATCTGTTCATCTATTGATGGACACTTAGTTTGTTTCCACAACTTGGCTATTAGAAATAGTGCTGCAGTATACCCAAGAGTGCATATATCTTTCTTTTTTAAGATTTATTTATTTATTTTAGAGAAAGTGGGGGGTTGTGGGGGGTGCAGAAGGAGAGAACAAGAGAGAATCCTCAAACAGACTCTCCCTGCTAAGTGCAGAGCCTAACATGGGGCTTAGTCCCAGGACCCTGAGATCATGACCTGAGCCAGAATCAAGAGTTCGCCATTTAGGGGCGCCTGGGTGGCACAGTGGTTGAGCGCCTGCCTTCGGCTCAGGGCGTGATCCCGGCGTTATGGGATCGAGCCCCACATCAGGCTCCTCCGCTATGAGCCTGCTTCTTCCTCTCCCACTCCCCCTGCTTGTGTTCCCTCTCTCGCTGGCTATCTCTGTCAAATAAATAAATAAAATCTTTAAAAAAAAAAAAAAGAGTTTGCCATTTAACTGAGCCACCCAAGCGCCCCCATGTATCTTTTTGAAGTAGTGTTTTCATTTTCTTTGGGTAAATACCCAGTAGTGGAATTACTGGATCATATGAGAGTTCTACTGTTAATTTTTTGAGGAACCTCCATACTGTTTTCCACAAGGGTTGCACCAATTTACATTCCTACCAACAGTGCACAAGGGTTCCTTTTTCTCCACATTTTCACCAACATCTGTTGTTTCTTGTCCTTTTGATATTAGCCATTCTGATAGGTGTGAGGTGGGAGATCCCACCTCATGGTAGTTTTGATGTGCATTTCCCTGATGAAGAGTGATGTTGAGCATCTTTTCATGTGTCTGTTGGCCATCTGGATGTCTTCTTTGGGAAAATGTCTATTCAGGTCTTCTGCCTGTTTTTTAATAGGAGTATTTGGTTTTTTGGTATTGAGTTGTATGAGTTCTATATATATATTGGATACTAACCCCTTATCAGATATATCATTTGCAGATATCTTCTCCCATATCATAGGTTGCCTTCTTATTTTATTGATGGTTTCCTTTGCTGTACAAAAGCTTTTTATTTTGATTAAGTGTCTATAGTTTGTTTTTGCTTTTGTTTCCTTTTCCTAGGGAGACACATCTAGAAAAATGTTGCTAAATAAGCCTGATGTCCAAGATGATTACTTATGTTTTCTTTTAGGGGTTTCATGGTTTCAGGTCTCACATTTAGGTCTTTAATCCATTTTGCGTTTATTTTTGTGTATAGACACGAATGTGGTCCACTTTCATTCTTTTGCATGTTAGCTGTTCAGTTTTCCCAGCAACGTTTATTGTATATTCATGCCTCTTTTGTCAAGATTAATTGACCATGTAAGTATGGGTTGATTTTTGGGCTTTTTGTTCTGTTCCATTGAAATATATATCTCTTTTTGTGCCAGTACCATACTCTTTGATTAATGTAGCTTTGTAGTATATCTTGAAGTTTGGGTGATACCTCCAGCTTTGTTCTTCTTTCTCAAGATCGCTTTGGCTTTTTGGGATCTTTTGTGGTTCCATACAAATTTTAGTATTTACTTGTTCTAGTTCTGTGAAAAATGCTTTGGTATTTTGATAGGGATTGCATTGCATCTGTGGATTGCTCTGGGTAGTATGGACATTTTGAGAATATTTGTTCTTCCAATCCATGAGCATGGAATATCTTTCCATTGATGTCATCTTCACTTTCTTTCATCAGTGATTTGTTGTTTTCAGAGTACAGGTCTGTCACGAGCTTGGTTAAGTTTCTTCCTAGGTTTTTTATTCTTTCTGGTGCAATTATAATTAGGACTGTTTTCTAAATGTCTCTTTCTGCTACTTTATTATTGGTATGTAGAAACAATAGATTTCTGTATATTAATTTTGTATCTTACAACTTTACTGAATTCATTTATTCAGATAGTTTCTCGGTGGTCTTTAGGGTTTTCTATCTGTTGTATCATGTCATCTACAGATAGTGACAGATTTACTTTTTCCTTACCAGTTTAGATGCCTTTTCTTTTCTTGTCCAATTCCTATGGCCAGGACATCAGTACATTAAGTAAAAATGGCAAGAATGGACATCTTTGTCTTATTCCTGATTTTAGAGGAAGAGCTCTCAGTTTTTCGCCATTGGGTATTAATTAGCTGTGGGTTTTTCATATATGGCCTTTATGATGTTGATTTATGTTCCCTCTAGACCCACTCTGTTGAAAGTCAGAGCCTTTTATTTTTTTATTTTTATTTTTTAAAGATTTTATTTATTTATTTGACAGAGAGACAGCCAGCGAGAGAGGGAACACAAGCAGGGGGAGTGGGAGAGGAAGAAGCAGGCTCCCAGCGGAGGAGCCTGATGTGGGGCTCGATCCCAGAACGCTGGGATCACGCCCTGAGCCAAAGGCAGATGCTTAACAACTGAGCCACCCAGGTGCCCCAAGATCCTTTTATTTTTAACCCATTTATAATAATATATTTGTCATATACAGAAGGATACATATGTAATATAAATATAATAAACATAGTATTCTAATGAATACCAGTGACCCTACCACTCAACCTGAAAACTAAAACAGAACAATAACTTGCATCTAATTACATATTCTTCCCTTGTACCATCTTTTTCCCACCCAGAGATAATCACTAGTGTTCTATTATTTCCTTTCATTTTCAAAATTTTAGCTCACATATAACATACAGGTATACTTAAATAATATATTGTTTAATTTTGTTCATTTTTGAGCTTTTCAAACAACAGTGACATTCACTTTCTAATATGCTTCGAGGAGTCCCTCACACGGTTGTGCACAGAGTAGCTTGTTAACTCTCCACTGCTGTGTAAGACTCAGCCCTATGAATACACCACACTTGATTCAGTCTCCTCCTGATGGGCATGTTGGTTGTTTCCAGCTTTTTGCAATTACGAACTGCATTGCTGTGAACACCCTCCTGTTTGCCTCCTCGTGCACATGCGCAAGAGGTTCTTTAGGGGATATACGTGAGAACTGGCCATGCTGGCTCAGGAGCTCACGGTTTTCAACTTTGTAAGAGAATGCCGAAGTCCATCCCTAAGGATCGGGCCAGTTCACACTCCCACCATCAGTGTATGGGTTTCCTGTGACTGATGTGTCATTGTCAGACTTTTTGCCTGTAATCACAAGGGTAAATTATAGTCTTAATTTGCAGTTCTCTGATTTATAGTGCGGTTGAGCTTCTTTTCACATGTTTATCTACTACCCTTTTTTCTTCTGGGCATCTTCTTGATTTTGTATTTTGCCCATTCTCCTATTGGGTTATTTTTGGGTACTGATTTGTAGGACTCCTTCACATATTCTGGATTCTAACTAGTATGGTTGGTCGTGCGCATTGTACATATCTTCTCCACATTTGTAGCTTGTCTGATTTTTTTATGATACCTTTCGGTGAACAGACTTTCTCTACTATAATCAACTGTCTCAAATTTCTGTTATGGTTAGCATTCTTCTGTCTTGTTTAAGAAACCTGTCCCTTGGGGCACCTGGGTGGCGCAGTCGTCAAGTGTCTGCCTTCGGCTCAGGGCGTGATCCCAGCATTCTGGGATCGAGTCCCACATCAGGCTCCTCCACTGGGAGACTTCTTCTTCCTCTCCCACTCCCCCTGCTTGTGTTCCCTCTCTCGCTGGCTGTCTCTCTCTGTCAAATAAATAAATAAAATCTTAAAAAAAAAAAAAAAAAGAAAGAAACCTGTCCCTTTCCCAAGATTGGAAAGACACGGTCCTATATTTCCTTTTACATTTGTAAAGTTTTGTTTTGAACATTTTAGTGTTTAATCCATCTGGAATTAATTTTGGGGTGTAATATGAGGTAGGACTGTTGCCTTTTTTCCCCACAGCATAACCATGGGAACTGGCACCATTTATTAAATTGTCCCTCGTTTCCTCTCTGACCTGCAGTGTCGTGTGTCATAGCCATGTCTCGCTCTCTGGGTTCTTTTATGTTCCTTTGGTCAGTACCGTACTTTTCTTAGTTATAATAGCTGTATAATGAGTCCTGATGCCTTGTAGGGCTAGTAGACTAATCTTAAACTTCTTTTAAAATACTTAATAGTCATGGTCCAAGGTAGAAAGTCAAGAGGGGCTTTTTTTCTTGATGGGAGAATTTGCAGCCCATGTCCTGGTAAGAATGATTCACTTGAGGAATGATCACAAAATGATAATGTAGGAGAGAATTGCCAAAGCAGTGCTCTTCAGAAGACAAGGAGGCATAAGATATAGGGCACATCTGGAGGGGTTACCTTGGTTCACCCGCTGAAGTGGGAGGGAAGACAGGTAAGTGGGTACTTAGGGTGAGACTTTGTAAAAGTTCTCATCTGATTGCTTCAGTTTTCTTAGGAAGCGAGGTCAGCATTTGAGAGTGATAACGGGAAGAAGTGTTGGAAGTTTCGAGAGAGAGGGAATGGGACAAAGTAGTCACTTAGAAGAAGAGAAGAGTGAGTAGACTTGGGGAATGAAGTGGAATTGCCAGGCAGCAGTGAGGGCTCACTTGAGGTTAGTGGTCATGATTTAAAGTGAGAACAGTCGTCGGGATGGGTGTGTGATCCTCTCCAGGCGTATGCAACCGTGCAACCACAGAAAGGCAGAGAATTGAGTGTACCTGGAGTTGGGGTTTGCTTAGAGTAGAGTGAAGGGGGGTAGAGGCAGGAAATGGATTTTGTGCAAGGAAGGGAGCAGTTACAGTGATGGATCATTGAACCCAGAATATATTTGGAAGGGGAAAAAAAGGCATGAGGAAGGGAGTGAGTCAAAGGATTTTGAGTATCAAAGAATTATTGGAGGTGGCGTCCTAGCTAAAGAGAGAGAGAGCTGGAGACAAGTGGTGATGGAAGAGTGCGATGTTTAATCAGATTATGGAAGAGTTGTGGTGGTTGCTGCTGACCTGCAGATGGTGCTGGAACTTGAGTGGGACATTTCACTGGGTGAGTACCGTTCATGGCACAGTTCCAGACAACCCCCAAGTTCTTAGGACAACCGAAAATGCTTCCATAATTTCGCCCCCCAAAACAGTGACTTAAAACCATGTTTGCAAATACAGTTGTACCCCCTTATCTGCAGGAGATACATTCGCAGACCCCCAGTGGATGCCTGAAACCGTGGGCAGTACGAACCCCATATTTACTCTATTTTTACCTATATGTACGTAGCTATGATAAAGTTTAATGTATAAGTTAGGCACAGTAAGAGGTTAACAACAATAGCTCATAATAAAATAGAACAACTGTAACAATATTCTATAATACAAGTAAACTGAAAGTGACCTCTCTCAAAATACCTTACTGCGCAGTACTCACCCTTCTTGCTGTGATTGAGGAAGGGAGATGACAGAATGCCTACAGGATGAGATGAAGTGAGGGGAGTAACATAGCCCCTGTGACATAGGCTGTTGTTGACCTTCTGATGGAAAGGTCAGAAGGAAGATCGTCCGCTTCCCGATCACAGTTGACCAAAGACAGTGAAACCGCAGATCAGTAGGGGACTCCTGTACTCCCAGGGGTTGAGAATCACTTGCCTAAGAACTAGCCGTGGGGGATGAGTGACTGAGGTGGGGTGGAGGACAAGATCTCTGGAGGAGAGAAAATCAAGGCACGGAGAGGTCAGAGTTTTGGAAGGACAGTCTACATGGACAGACTTCCCAGTGGTTATGATGTTGAATGACAGTGGGACAGAGCTGAACTCTTCAAGGAGTAAGGAGTAACCCACAGGGTCTGGAGGTGACTGCAGGCAGGAGAGGTGGCAGGTCACAGTCTGGAGGTTCAAAGCTGGGAGGATTGGGTGGTCAGGGGAGAGCACAGGAGAAAGGAGGAACAGCTTACAAACAGGTGGCGATCAGGAAGGACAGCTTCCCCACCTCCGGACTGGCAGTACAAGAGCCGTGGCAGAGCAAAGAGCTACCATGTGAGGTGAGGGCTGCAGGAGAAGCAGCAGCACAATCCCCAGGGAGAACCGGGTTTCCGTTAGAATAAGTTAGGGGGCAGAATATCCAAGAAATGCAGGTTGGGAATATGGGAGATTTGCTAGTGGCTGACTGTGATTTCCTAGGGGCCTAGTTGAAGGATCAAGGAATCTAGGTGGGGGTAGGAGAGTTTAAGAGATGAAGTCATAAGCTCACATGGACAAAGCTGACTGGAGGTGAGAATCTAGAAGGTGACAGATGCTCAGGAGCCGGTCTGTGGTAACTTCAGTCAGTATAAGGCCATAAGGATAAAAGGCTTGATAATTTCGAGGCAGATGGGTTGAGGTTGTGAGTATTGGTGAGGGAAGGAGAGAAGACGTTCTTATGAGAAAGAAACCCACAGAGTTCTGGGGCCCCCTTGACTTCCAGAGGCTCTCTAACAACATCCTCATTCCTGACAGTTCAAAGCATGAGGCAGAAAAGGGCAGGCTTCAGAACACTTGGAGCTTCCCGTCTTGATTCATGGGGCTATGAAGTAGGGGTTACTAATCTTTATGACAGGAATACTGTGCACTGATTGGCTTGGGCCTGCTGTATTGTTTATTGCCATGTAACAAATTACCTCAAGACATAGTGGCTTTAAACAGCATTTATTATCTGGCATTTTCCTTGGATCAGGAATCCAGACAGGCATAACTTGTGGAGTCCTCCATCTCTGGTTCTCTCCAAAGCTGCTATTAAGGTGTTAGCAGGGGCTCAAATCATTTTGAAGCTCAGCTGGGTGTTGGTCCTCTTCCAAGCTCACTTAATAGTTGTTGGCAGGATTTAGTTCCTCACTAACTTTGGCCAGAGGCCCCTTAGGTTCCTTGACACGTGAGCCTCTCCACCATGGCAGCTGTCTTCCTCAGCGAGAGAGAGAGAGAGGGGGGGGGGGGGGGGAGCGCGCGCGTGCGCTAGCAAGACGGAAGCCAGTCCTTCATAATCTAATCTCAGAAGTGACATTCCCATCACTTTTTCCTCATCCGATCAATAGAAGCAAGTCACAAGGTCCAGCCCACACTCAAGGGGAGGGCATTACACAATGTTATGACTAGTAGGAGGCAGGGATCCCTGGAGACAGCGTCAGAGAGTTGCCCATCCCTGAACCAACCACTGATAACAAAGAGATTAAAACTGGCTTGGACCAGTCAGTGGTCCTGGAGCTGGAGTCAAGTCCCCAAACCACAAGGCCACAGATAATAGCAGGGAGGAGCAGAGGATAGAAGAAATACTGGGAGGACAGCCACTGGGTTCGCTATAACTGCTAAGCAGTGTCCATGCTTTTATTCTTCCGAGGCTGACCTATTTTCTTTCTGTAGTATGGGGCTACGTCCTTATGTCTCCCCATTGCCCTCAAGATCAAGTCCAGGCTCCTTACTTCAGCATGCAGTGGCCTTCATACTCTGATCCCAGTTTATCTGTCCAGCCTCACTTCTAACCATGTACTCTTGTATCTTCTAAGCCAGTGTGGTTCATCAAACTTTTTAGTCTCAGCACCCCTTTAATACTCTTATAACTTATTGAGGGCCCCAAAGAGCTTTTGTGACACCTGTGGATATTTATTTAATTAGGAATAAAAACTAACTTTAAGATATTTATTAATTTGTTGTAAAACAGTATTCATTTACATAACACATTTTTATACAAAATAACTACATTTTTCCAAAAATGCTTTGTTTTGAGAAAAATGACATTGCTTTACTTTTTTTTTTTTTTTTAAGTTTTCATTTATTTTTTAGCAACCTCTACACCCAGCATGGGGCTCGAGCTCATGACCCTGAGATCAAAGAGTCACACACTCTACTGAAAGTGAGCCAGGCACCCCATAATGTTTTGCATTTTAAAAAATTTCTTTAATGTCTGGCTTAATAGAAGACATCAGGGTTCTCTCCTGTCTGCTTCTGTGTTCAGTTTCTGGCGATATGTTGTTTAGTTGAGGGGTGCGAAGAAAATGTGGCCTCACATAGATATGTAGTTGGAAAGTGGAGATACAAGTATTTTAATAGTTTCTTCAGATCATCGCGAATGTTCTTTGATACTACACTAGCTCTGTGTAAGTGGTCGTTTCTAAAGGGTTAGTTGCAGTGTGAACTCTGAACTTTGTGTATTCTGTTAATAGAGTCCATTGGACTGTCTGCCATTTGAATAACTTTTACCCATTTGGAAAATATGGGTTCCATGAGTAATTTGGGTCTTCCAGGTATTTCATTATCAAGTATTTTTAATCACATTTTCACGTATCAGGTATATTGTGTCAGAAAAGTCCTTATTGGGAAGTTTAGATCGTGGAGGATTAAGTTTTCCAGAATTCTAAGTTTCACTTAAAAGCTCAAACTTTGTCATTGACAACAAATGCTACCAGTTGTCCTCCTTGATGGTAACAGGCTCGTTTCGCTTATTTTTGAGAAAGCGTTTGAATAACCATAGTTTATCTGTCATCATTTTGTCAAGTGACAATGGTGCTCCATGAAAAGATCCTGTGACTTCTGTCTCATAACTTCTGCTGTGTTCTGGGTATCCTTCAGCTCTGCGTGCACCCACAGCCTCTTCCTGTGCCTCAGGGGGGAATGTGCTTGCATGAGTCCGCCATTATCTGATGGAAGGCGGCAGGCCCGGAGCACGGCCACCAGGCCACCAGCGCAGAAGGCGCCACTTCTGGCTGCTTCCTTGGAGGAGACTTCCAGGCTAGCGCGTGCTCCGAGCACCATGTCCAGGATATGTACCATTATGAACTAGCAAGGTAGTTTTTGATGCAGAGACGCAAATAGAGTGATGATGGTACGACAAGTGATCTATAATTCACTTTTTATAAGCACCCATTTGACAGTACCTTGTTGAAAGACCCAAAAAAAAGACCCCATGTCCTTAGAGTTGTGGTCATGTTCTGGTACCACCTTCACCTTGTTTGGAGCATTAATTATATTCTGAGGCTGCTGTGGGACCATCTGTCCCAGAAATGTTCTTCGATACAGTTTGAGTAGTTGTTACTATGAATGTTCTGCCAATGTACACACAGATTTTATTGCCGTTCACATTGATATTAATAAAAAGACATCGTTAAACAAATTTCTTTGGTTAACAATTTTTCATTGCTCTAAATGGGTGTCTTCCTCCTTCACAAGTGAGGAAAAATCCCCCAAAGTCTGTGACTATAATCCTGTCTTGTATTTTTATGTGTTAATAAATAATTAGGAGTCACTAGTCACTGCATTTTGCAGGTTCACAGATTTTAAATGTGATTTTTATTATTATTTTTTTAATTGACTTTCTCATTCTGGTAGGAACAGAGCAGGCTGTAAAAGAAATGTATTTCTGCCATCTTGAGGTTTAGTAACTTTTCCTATTGGAAGGTCCTGTATAATGTGTGCTGCAGATTTGGACTATGTATGTGAGACCATATCCACGCACGAGCACTCATGAGCTCACAAGCAAGTCCTTTCACTTAGCAAAGGAAAGAATGGAAGAAAGCTGTTTTAGGAAAAAAGAATGGGGCCTGAGTTCGCTCTTTCATTCATCCCTTGAGAGCATGGGGGTGGGGGGAGTAATGTATTTGGGTTAATGATGAAGAAAACAAAAACAGCATCCCTCTGAGGAAATGTAACTGGATACAATTTAAAGTAGGACCAGATTGAAACAGAATTCTTTTCGGAAACGGAAATATTTTGTCACACAGATGCCATCTAAATTTTAAAAGAAATATAGACTTCCTTTCTTTTCATACATCTTGATTTTGTTAAATCTTGTATTTCTTCGAGCCATATGTCCCAAGTAATTAAGTTATAAATATTATACAGAATAATTTGCATACATCGCAAGTGCTTTTTAAATTTGAAGCAGCTTACCTTTCTTTCTGACATCACAGTCCTCCCAAAGATGGATTATCTCAATTTCTCCATTGACTTTATCCCAGCAATACACATTGTCCTGAGCTGTACAAGTGCACACTACTGCACTCTGTCCCTGCCAGACAGTAGACAAAGTTTATTGTTTTGTTTCCTTTTTTTTTGATGGAACACTAAAGATGCCCTAGCACCTCCTTTAGCTTTTTGAACTGATAGGTATCAAGCAAAGCCTCACGTGCTGTTCTTGCTGAGTATTGTTAATGCTACAAGACAGATTAAAATCTCAGAAAATCCCACTTATTATATACTTTATAGGTATGGATAGTTTTTATTGTTAATATCCTAAATCATCTAAAGGCTTGTTTTCTTTCTTTTTTTTACAGACCTAACTACCATAATGAATGCTGCATATTAAGAGAAACCACAAGAAGGTTATACATTTGGTTGTCTAATAATCTTGGATTTGATATGAACCAACACATATTCCTTGTTGTCATTGACAGAACCCCAGTTTGTATGTACATTATTCACATTCCTCTCTGTTGTGTTTGGGGGAAAAAAAAGACATTTTAGCCTTTTTTTAAGGTTATTGATTTAATTTCATGTTATTTGGTTGCATGAAGTTGCCCTTAACCACTAAGGATTATCAAGATTTTTGCACAAACTTATACATGTCTAGGATCCTTTTATCAAGGCAGTTACGTTCATCATTCTCCTGCCTTTACTCCACTATCACCAGACACTCCATTAAATATAAAGTAGCATTTTTAAAAAATGACCACTCAACATAATGCTTAAGGGATTTCCTCTGTGACAGAACCCAGGAACCAGTTCCTAAACACATAATGTTGGCATATTGAAGATGAAATTAAAATCGTCCTTCAGTTTTGAGGCCATGTGTAAAGTTTAATCATACTGTAAAATATCTATTCCGTATTAGAAATAGCTAGTCGACAGCTTATACTTCTCAAAACTCATAGTTACGTACACAAACTCAGTTTTTATATGTGAAGTTAGTGAGTCTTTTGTGTTATTCCGAAATAAAGGCAATGATTTATTTTTTTCCCCACTGCCAGTACAATTTGAGCTAATCACTCAAGGTGGATAATTTACATTTTGAAGCTGGAATCAGCAGTAGCCCTATGGGAAACCAGACACTGCATTGACTTTTAAATGAACCATTGTTTTCTTTTGGAACTAGAATTAGAATAGTCGATATTCATCCACAAACCATTATTATGTGTACATTATTGTTGCTATTGTGATAATAGAGAATTTTATTTATTTTTATGCCAGCTTCTATTGTGAGAACACATTTAGTCAGTTTGGGTTTTATCAATCCTGTTATGCTTGTCCTTGGAACATCTTTCGCGTATTCAAGGTTTGTAGTTGAAAAGTTTACTGTAAAAAAAAAAAATCAAAAACAAAAAAATGTATTGTTTTTACAGAATAAATTTATTGGAATGTGTACTGGGAGTAAGATTTGAGGTGTAAACAACGAAGTTAGTGTAATTTGGCTTCATCTATGTAATGTGAGGTATTAATGTAATTCATATATTAAAGCAAAAATTGTTAACAGCAAGTTGACAATAGAATCAAGTGCAGGTGAGGGTTTTCTTTTTCTTTCTTTTTTTTTTTTGAACATTGGGTTTTAGGTTTTTTTGTAAACATGGGGGAGGGAAAGGAATGGCTACACGATTGCTTGCATGTCTCAGATCATATTTACCAGCTCAGTGGACCCTAAATTCGCACCCTTGACATCATCCGTGCATTGATTTGGACTCCCATTTTTTTTGTTTTCTTATTTTGGTGAAGAGCTAATAAATAACGTGAAGAGAAAATGTGAGACGTTCTAAAAGTAGGGCCATTGAGGATGGTGATGGTGCTGGTGGTGATGGTGATGGTGATGGTTATGGCAGCCGAGCGTATGAAAGCACCAGTCTACTTACCCCTCTAGGGCACTGAGAAGGCAGCTAGATTTTTAGTTTGTGTCTCTCGCTTAAATATTAATTTTTCTCTATACTCATAATTGCAAGTATGAAAAGTTCCATTAAAAGATAATAGGGATGCCAGTCCAGTTCTTTTTCCTTGTAAAGTACTTTTTAATTTTGAGTGTTTTAATTTCATTTTAAATTAATGAAATTTAATTAATTCACCAAAAGTCCTCTTCATTGCTCACACTAAACCATAAGGAGAATGTAGATGACATTTTGAATTGGAACATGTAACTGACAGATTTTTAAAATAAAAATCCTAAAAACTATAAAACTGTTTCTGAAAAAAAATACAAAATGTTTCAAATTTAATAAGATTTGTTTTCATAAAAGGCCAAAAAAATTTATTAAAAATATACACAGAAATACAATAGAAATATTTCCAGTCACCAATAAAACAAGTATTCATTAAGGGTAATGATAAGTTATCAATCCCTCCTTAGCTATTTAGACTCACAAAAAAATTTTATTAAAAGCAGTTTTTAAAACAGCAGTAAATAGTATACTTTCTTTGGGAAAACATTTTTCAAATAACATTTTAAAATATTGTGATGATTTGCTTTTTATATTGAGGTTAATAATGATGCATATGTATCTTTATATGCAACAAGTATCTCTCCAGTATTTGCTGTTTTGAATTTTTTAATATGCATAGGCCATATTCACTTTTGAATAGTTTCATTTTCATGCTCACTATTGTAGGAGCTAAATTGTAATTGTTTACAGTTACATTTAATATGTGCAAACAGAATATTGAAATAGATGGTCAAGTTTATTCACAAATAATTTTGAATATATTTGTTTAAGCAAACTGTTTCTCAACTTCACTTTTCCTTCAAAAAAATAAAATATACCCACAATTTACCCATACAATACCATATGAGAGCTCACACATACAGTGTTGAGCGAGAATTTATGTATTCTTAAGTATTCCTCTGTGGGAAGGGAGTGAAATGGGACAAAATACCAGTAGCAGGAGAACAAAAGTCAGTGATCTAGAGAGGAGGAACATGGAATAGTATTTTTATTCAACTTTTTCATCTGCCTTTGTTTTTATAAAGAACTCTGGTTTGTAGATACAACGATAGGCCAAGAGCTGAGGAAGAACTCCGTACGCTATGTTTAATGCTAGAAAAAGGGTTTTCGCTTCTTCGGGGACTCTGTAGACATAAGCAGTTCTAGCATGAAGAGAAGCACCGATGTGAGAAAACTGAGCCTGTTGCATTTAAAAAAAAGGGGGGGGGGAGGTAAGCATGAATTCTGTGTTCAGTTGGATTCACAATGTGTTCTGGATGATTCATTCAGACCATGTTTCCTGCGCCCTCAAAACCAGTCCTCTCAAACAACCCATAGTCTAATTTCACAGAATTTAGGGCCAGTCTTAACTGTTCAAATAAAGCATACCTTCCTTAGCATGGCTTTATCATGCCGGCTGTTGATTCACGGTTCCAGTGCCCCTTACCAAACGCCAGTGGCTCAATTTAAAGAAAAACTGAATAAAATCTCAGGTGGTGGTGGTTTGGTTTGGTTTGGTTTGGTTTTCTGATTTGCATTCTGGAGATCTATACAGGCGCTCACTTGTGGCTAACTAAATGTGTTCCAATAAAAATGAAAGTACAGAGTTTAGAAAGTGAAAATATTTTTAATATAGATATTTAAAGAGAAGCACCGAGGACCCAGCTTCATTAATCAGTCTTTTACCTATTCCTTGCAACAAGAGCTCAAAGCCCTTCATTATATATTTTTTTGTTTATTTCTGCAGGTATTTGTTTTTTATGCAATTTTAAAAATACTTTAAGGGTTGTTTTGTAAGTAAGGTTGTTGCCAACTCGGGTAGGGGTAGGACTGTGGTTGCTCTTTATAAAATGGTAAATGTACATGCGGGCAACCTTTTCAAATCAAATTCTGATTTATTTAGAAGTACAGCTTGTCAGCATAACCTGAGGCTAGAGCTTGCCATTTGTACTTATATACTTGTTCATAACGTACATTCAGAATGTATCTTTTTTGATACTTTTCATAAGCACAGGGGAAAACTGTATTAGAAAAGGCTTCTGTGTGAGGATTTCCTCAGGATTCTCGTATTGTTACAAAATGCAACCCTGGAGTCTGCGTTTTCATATCTTACTGAAATCTAAGCTATATGTGAATAAAGGATTGGAAATCTAAATATAACAAGTGATGAATTATTAGTTCATTAGGATCAAAGTGAAGAGAGAAGCTTTATAACCTAAAGAAGTCACAGAATAATAAGAATGAAAGCTAAGTAATTTGCTTTAAACACGTATAATTTACCTTACACTTCCTTCCGTATGAAATCAGTTTATTCTGTTAAATGGTTAACAGATAAAAGTGTTCCTTAGCACTTGACTTTACCATGAGAAGAAAAGGACAAGCTTTCATCGGTGGCGGTGGCGTGTGTACGGATTTGTATCCGTGACAGGTACTTTAACAGGCTACATTTTTACAAATTACTGATACGTTCTAGGGACCTCACATACAGTTCCGCTACTCTCTGGAGATGAGAAATTAGTGTGGTGTGTTACCAAGGACCAACACAGAAACTGTGTCCACCTCTGCGGTTGGGATCCATGAGGCTCCGTGAGGGCTCTGCCCTCAAACACATGTCCCCCAGGCAGATGCCCAGACAGCACCTAGAAGATGGTAACATTCCCTCTCCAGGCTCTGAAGACAAAAGACCTTGTGAGTAACGGGCATTGGAGAGGCTGCCCCAAGGAGCCGCTCTTGGGCCGTTCTAGGAACACTGACCAGGAGCTTCGCCCCTGTTGCTGTTTTTCCCTAGGGCCCCTTTTCAATAACAGTGTTTTCTGACTAGAGGCCCGATATGAACCTTGATCTTCAAAAATGTGGGTTTGATGTCTCTGTCTTTATAGACACTTGTACACATGACAAAAATCACCAGGTTTGGGGAAAAGGCAACCATACTTTGAGAGATTAAGTAATACGGGCAATCATGCCTACTTGCATAGGGAGACCTGCATAAAAAGTCAGTGATTCTGTAGGCTCTTTTCCTGCACTCCCCAGTGCAGTTAATACCTCATTTTCAAAAACAGCAAAATCATGGCAACACTACAAAATGATCATGTCCTTAGATTAGATTGTAAGCCCACCGGGCAGGTACTGTGTCTCATGTTTTGTGTGGCGCCTCTCACATTGTTAGAGCTCAATAAACATTAAACAACAATGGTCTTGTGACTGTCAAAATACAAAAAGGTTCTACAAAGCATTTCTCATTTTTATACCTATTTTGGTAGGCCTTCCTTCTCTAGAATTATTTACCGAGGGGTACAGATTTATGTTTCTAGCTCAAAGAGGTGTCTGCGGGTGAGAGAAGCCTGAGGCCAGTGTTCTGCTGTTTCTGACACTGCCTGCAGCTCTGACAGGTGTGTTTACCGTGGTCACACCTCCCGCTGGGTAAGCACCCAACCACTGCTTCCTCCCTATGTCTGCTGTGTCCCATTTCCAGAGTTCTCAAGTTTCAGGAAACCCTCTGTCTCCCTTGAGAACGGTTCCCTCCCCAAGCACATAGCTGCTAAGAGCCTGCACAGTGTGTCCTGCGTGATGCTCCCCCCAGCACACGAGGCCCGCCGAGGGCAGGGCCGAGACCTCAGCCTGGCACCCAGGCTGGCATCTGATGGCTCTGGGCTCAGTACTGCTGGACCATCACCCAGGATCATAGGTACAACTTGAGCCCAGGAATCTCTGCCAATTTCAGTGATGTGACGTTGGAGGCCCCTAATTCTTTCCTTGCCATTCTAAATCAGCTTTCACCTCAAGTAAATTTAAAAGATACGCTTTGATTTTTTTAAATCGATGATTAGTATGGAAAATGAGGCCAAAAAAAAAAAAAAACCAAAGAACAGTTAAACTTTAATAGCTCCCTTTTCTTATATTGAGAGACAATATGGAAAGAATGACTAAAAATCACGATCTTGGTTCCAGAAAGAAAAGCTGGAAGAGTATCATGTGTCCACATAAGTATCATAGGCCAAAACTAATGTGAACGTTGGGACAACAGTCAGGCTCTTTGGCCAATACAAGTAGTTAATCCAGAACTGTGTCATTTTTTAGGGTTCTCTGAGCAGCACAGTCCAGGCATTAAGAACACTGCATCTGGAACCAGACGGCCAGTGTCAGATCCCAGCTCCACCGGCAGTATGACCTTGGGTTAGGTATGTAACCTTTTTGGCTTCCTCATCTATAAAAGTAGGATAATAATGGAGCCTACCTCATAGGGATTGCTGTGCCGGTTCAATGAGTTGATCTTTGTGGAGTGCTTAGGACAGAGCCAAAAGAATCACCTGTTGTCATCTGGCATTCTACTTTTGTTCAGAACACAGGTGGGCTCTTTGTTTTTAGATCCCCTTCTTGACCTTTAGACAATTTGAAGATGGTCTGTCTCCACAAAAGGATAATCATGTGAAGACGTTAAACCCAAAGTCTAATCTTAATACTAAATAAAGATGTTTACTGATGAATTACACTTGAAGCAAACTATTAAAATAGGATTTACATTAGTATCCCAATTATCCATGGTCTTCCAAAATCTCTCAGGTACTTCCTAAAGCTTTCATAAGGAAAAAACATAAAATTCGCCTCCAGTAGAGTCAACTCTACAACCAAATTACCCACAGATAAGCTTCCAGACCCTTTTGTGAGAAAGTACAGAGCACCCACCGTAGCCAGGGAGTAGGCGAGTCCAAGCAGTGAGTGGGAAGGGGCGTTGCCTGACCCAAGGGGGACTGTTCCTGCTTCCAGGGCTGTGGGTGTTACTGGATGGGCGGCAGGCTCCCTGCCAAACCCACTGTGAGTCTGTCCCAAAGCTCTCTCCCAGTCTCTCTGATCTTTAGGTAATAACATCTGTTATACGTGGCTTCAGGTGAATGAATCCTGAGCAACACAAGGCACTTCCTGTCTAGACTCCTCTTGGGAATTTTAAACCAGTAACAAGAACAGCAGCAGAGATCCACAGTGTGTTGTGTGCCAGGCACTGTTCTAAGCCTTTTCTATATATTCCCTCACTTAACCCTCTCCCAGCAGCTTTATGAGAAAGCTCCTCTATTATCCTAACTTTCACAGAAGAGGAATCCAAGGTGGCCAAGGTCACGAGCTCATCAGTGACAGGCTGAGATAGGAACTAGTCCCTCCAGAGCTCATGCTCTTCACCATATTGACTAGATTTTCTTCTAATTTTCAGTTATATTTTAGCAGAGAAAAATTCTTCAGTTGCTAGAAAGTACTAATAATAAGTGGATCTAAGCAGCTTGGAATACTTGTCAAACTAGACTTGCAACTTTAATCCGATAAGAATTTTATATGAAAAGACACGAGTTATGAATAAGTCCCCACTGGCTTTTGGGTGTAAAATGTGTCCTCGTTTTATTTGATTTTATTTTTTACTTTTTGATTGATGTTTTTGATTTCTGAAGACAGCAGATTTATCCTACATGATCTGAAACCAGGGACCCAGTAAGGATTTAACATGTTTTTCCACTGACTTGTATTGATACAGAAATTTTTCAAAGATTTTTTTTTCTTATTAAATCACGTAGTCTTAGGAGTCCACTAGGCCTTTCAAGCAATGCAAACTTGGATAAAGTTAGTGGGGTTGTGCATAAAGCTTCTAAATGAGGAATGGCAGTTTGATCAGGCGAGGGATGTGCGTCGGGTTGTAGAGGGTGTTTTCTGTGATGAATGTGCCAGGTGCCCTCCCAAGATGAGAATTCATTTCATAAGCAAGTATTGGCTAGGTAGAAAACCAGTCACATAACTGGAATCCAACGTTCTCATCTTGGGCACTTTGGTTCCAGTGTGATCTGTAACTTTTCCTTACGCTAACCACTCTGAGTATGTAGGTACTAAGGCCCGGCCCAGAGTCATGGGACTGTCAGGCACACGGTTCTCAGATGACACCATTCTCCTTGGTTGGGAGAAACCCCCTCCTGACATTTGCAGGGTCTAGTCTGTAGCCTCCAGCTACCTTGTCAAGCTGGGCAGTGGTGGATGAGCCAAGGGTGCCCACGAGGCCTAGGGTCTGGCTGAAGCCGCCACTGCTGCTGCCAAGAGCTCTGCTGGCCCCGCTGCCCTTCCCAGAACCGCCGGGCCGGAGCCACAGGGCCCGTCTGCAAGCCCGGCCCTCACCAGCAGGTACAGTCCCCGGTTAGTCTTAGTGCTGTCGCTTCAAGCACCCCCTGGCCCCCAGGGTGTGACCTTCCCAAGCCTCCTCAATGATGACGGTCCGTGTTCCTGCAGCGGGGTCCGCTACAGGGCAGACCCAGGTACAGGGCATGGAGAGGGACCATGACTGTGTCCAACTCTGAGCAAGCTAATCCTCTAAGGAAGGGACTGGTAAGAGAGGCTGGTGGGAGGCCCTCTGTCCTGGGGAGTGCAGGAGAATAAGGTGTGTAAAACAAAAGCCGAGGCTTACTCTACCCTGTGACCTTAGTGGTTCCTGGATGCTCCTGGATGCCTAAGCTCCTAAATGCTTCTGTGGCCTAGCACAGCGCACGCGGCCCCACTGGCAGGACCTCCTCCCACCCCCCTCCGCGCCCACACAAGGTCTGGCTGTGCGCCATAGGATTCCACTGTAGCTAACGTCTGCATGAGAAGAGGGATACCAGTGGAGAAGAATGTGGGCATTGGGGTCAGACGGGATTCCAGATCCCTATTCTGCCACTTAGTAACTGTGACCCCAGGCAAGTAACAAGCGGCCCTGAGCCTCCGCTTTCTTTAAGTGAGGCTTTAAAAAAAAAAAAAAGAAAAAAACTGCAGGGATAATGCTGTGTTCATCATACTGTTTCTTCCGGGGCACACAGGAAGACCACATGTATCTGCTTCCCTTGCAGTTGGGTTGGTGCCAGGCCTGGCTCTTGAAAATATCCCACATGATCTTTGTCCAAGCAAGAAAGAAGACTTTATTGTGTTAAGCCACTGAGTATTTGCTACTCCAGCAGAGCACACAGCCTATCCTTACGCAGATAAGTAAGTAGAACACAGCCTGCTTTGCCTCCCATGAAGTAAGGAGATGAGGGCTCGGACCACTGTAGGGCGATGAGCTGTAAGCGGTGGGTTTGCGGCTTGCCCTGGAGACAGAACTAACTATACCTCGTGACGGGCTAGATGTAGGGGTGAGGGAAGGGGAAGGGCTGTTTGCAGGGATGGGGAAAATGGGGGGTAAGGTGTAGACACTAACTCCAAGACAGCCAAGTGAAAAGGTTGAGTTTGGGATTAGGTCTAGGAGTCTGGGAACAGCCTGGCCTAAAGATAGAAAATTGGAAGTCAGCTTATAGTTGGTGTTGAAAGATAGGGAAATAAAGACCCAAAACCATGGCCTAAGGAATCGGCTATTCAGAGGTCTGCAAAGAGGGTAGATATTAGTTCTCTTCCCTCTGAAGTCCTTCAAGGAAAGAGGAGGAACCCTTCCTATGGATGCTGTACCAACTTTTTTGATTGATATTCTAATTCCGTAATTGAGAATCACCTCAGACTGGAAGGATTTAGCCCAAAGTATTAACCCATGAATACTGTAGCTGTTTTTCCAGCCTGTGAACGCTGGAGTGCTGTTCTGCCATCCCAGCTCCTGTACCAGGACTGTCACTAACTGTACGTGCTGACAGTTTCCAGATAAGCCTCACTCTTGGGCCTGCTCGAAAAGAGCAAGATGCAAGAGAATGATTTTACCAGATGGATTCATTTGTTGTTTTTTTTATTTATAGTGAGAAGGGGGGAAAGATAAAATTACTTAATAATTTTCTTCCTTGTTCATAAGATCAGTTTGTCTTGCTAACTGTTACCTTGTAAAAATGTACTTTGAGTAATAATACACTTCCATAGATAATTTTATTTCCAGTTCAATGAAGTAAGCATTCACTGAACACCTGCTCGAGGCCAGGGACTTGACTGAGTAGCAGGGGGAAGGAATGGCGTGACTGGGAGCAGAATGTTCTCAAATCCAGTTTCCCTGGCTCAGTGCAGTGTAGCACAACAGAATTCTGACACCTTCGGTGTGAGGTAGACATCTCAAAGATAACGGCTCTCAATTGTTCAGTAGCCATGGCGTTCAGAGACTGGAAAACAGCACCGAAAACTAGCGGTGCCCCTTGCTGGGTGTGTGACCTGGGACAGATCGTTAACCTCACTGAACCTCTGCTTCCTCACCTGTACAACTGGATGGCACACCTGCCACGTAGTTATTGCAAAATCTGAATAAAATGCATACGTAGGAATGTCTCCCAAAGAACTGGAGAACAAAAGGGGACGAGTCTAGGACCTGCTTCCCACCCTTAAACACCAAGCAGATATGTTTCTCAGGTTCTCGACAATGACAGCCAGATCCCCAGCGGACGTGCTGAACAGAGCGTATGTTTGGTACCTGCGCTAGACCTCCGGCATGCATCAGTGTTATGTCAGGCATCCAGGAGCATCCAGGAACCACTAAGCCGTAAAGCGCAATCACAAAGTAAGGGACAGAATAGAACAGATACGCCAGCATCTGTATGGAACAGAGAAATAACATCGTCAGCAACTTCTCAGTCAGCCTGGCCTGACGAAAAGCACAAAGATGAACATTTTTTATCTCTGAGACTATTAACTCCCGTTCCTACGTGAGTCCACATGTCCCCATTCTTAAAGAACGAACATTAACTTTAGAAAGACCATAGGCTTCATAACTACTTGACCTGGATTTTAGGATAAGCGGCGGGATCCTTTAGGTAGGGCTCTTGAAATTGCGTATATAGTCGGCAGAGCTCCGCCGGGCAATCCAAAGCAATCTGAGAACAAAAACGAACTCATTATAAAGTTACCATCACATCTGATTCTCAGCGTTTGCTGAGAGGGCTAAATGTTCCAGGTTCAGCCCCAAGCTGTTTTGCTATTTAACAAAAACTGTGAATTGTAGAAGCTCATCAGTAGAAGGGAAAGAACAGAACTACTCTACAGATCCATTCGAAGGAGATGAAGACGTTAATAGAGGAACAGAATAACTAATGCTCTATTCTCGGGCGCCTGTAAAGACTCCCACCGGCCAAAACACAGCTCGCGCTCGATTACCAGTTTCACTTTTCCTGGGAATAAATAACTAGCCAGCTGTTCTCTGCAGGAAGAAAAGGACATTCCTGGACCAAATTCATCTTACTGTGCTTTGCAGAATTTAAAAAACAGCCACCCCCTCTCTCCAGTGCCTCACAGAGCACATGGCCTTTGGGGGCAGTAAAGGGTGATTTGAAAGCAGGGCCCTCCTGTGTGAAGCCTCGTCCTGTGTCTACTTTGAAAGGGAGCAGAGCAGAGTTAGTCACAGCAGACTCTTGGCCACAGAAGAGACCCAGTCTCTCTGGCACATAACCAGGTCCCCTCTGAGTCACCTCCCTCCTGCATCACTCCTCATGTCTTTGGCCATGAATGTTGTCCGGCCTAGATAACATCTATGAACACGGGCCAGTGGCAGAACTGGTAAAAATGGGCCCAAACTTAAAAACCCATCTGCAAAAGTCCCACCCACATGCACACATCTTTCTCGTGCACAGAGGCGTGGATACGGCCGTGCAAGAATACAGCTGGGGTTCATTTTTGTTGCTACTGTTCTTTTAGCTTTGGGAATTAGAGCAAACTAACCAAAGAACAGTTTTAAGGATGCCTGGGGCTGGCTCAGTCGGTAGCATGTGCAACCGTTGATCTCGGGGTCATGGATTCAAGCCCTATGTTGAGCATGGAGCTTACTTAAGGAAAAAAAAAACAGTTTTACTGCTCTGTGCTCTGAGCAAAGCCTACGGCCCTGCCTTCTCCTTCACCTCCCTTCCCTGTGCCATGCCTCCTATTAGCTGACTCGACTCCAGGAAATTTCTGATGATCTCCTGATAGAGACCGCCCTTAAGACGGCTTCTTGAGCTGAACCCAGCCAGCGGCACAGAGAATATGGTTCAAGGACCCCAAGACAGTGAGTCAGCTACATCGGCTCACACTTGCCACTCAGCTCCCCAGCTGCTGTGCAGGCCAGCAGGCTGAGAACTGATTGTCACTGACGCTGAATGTAATTACCCATATTATTCTGACCATGGAAATTTGTTTCCACTAAGAATAAATCATGACACTAGGCATTGCAAAGGATTGTCGTCAATAAAAATAGTAACTCATAACCCCATGTAGTGAACACTTACCACGTATAAGGCCCTCTATAAGTGTTTGATGTTTATTCTCTTATTTAATCGTCAAACCAGGGCCGTAAGATAGGTACTGCTATTTTACATAAGAAGAAGCTGACGTCAAAGAGGTTAAGTCATTTTTCCAAGGCCACACAGCTGGTAAATAGCCAGGATCGTAACTCTTTACTCTGGTCCCTTCCTCAATGCCACATCCTACTCCTGAGAACCCTGTGCCACAGTGTCACTGGAATCTTCAGCTACCAGCCTTCCCAAAGACATCACATTTAAATCAGAAACAGCAAAGAAACCAAAAGAATGAGACTCTACTAGCCAATTTTTCAGGCAGGCACCCTAACATCAGGGAAGGAAGAGACTTCCGGGTGGGCTTAATCCAAGCTGCTGAAGGAGGTACACTTGGCAGCCCAGCGGGGGCCACCCCCACAGCGGGGAGGCGGGCAGGAGAGCAGCAGCAAGCGGGGCCAGGTCTCCAGGCTCTAACAGGAGGAATGTTTTGTAACGGCACTAGGAAGTCTGATTAAATGTTTTTCTTTTTTTAACATTACGTTGATCCGTTATGCTTACCAAGCCTCTAAACAGACAAAATCCAGTTGCCAGGAGAAGACACACGACCAACATTAAATCAAATGGTCTTCGCAGCAGGTCCTTGGCTTGGACTTCTTGAACGACCTAAAATAAGAGTTTGTAACCAATGAGCAGGCCCAGGTGCCAAAGAAGAATCTGAGATCTACTGATGCCTAAGTGCTGGATGGTGAGAGAATTATGGGTGATAAACCGCTAACCGCCTAACTTAACAAAAATCATGTCCCGCCTCCTCTCTGCTCCCACTTTGCTCATCTGTGAAATGGGGAGATTGGGCTGGGTCATCTTGGAGGGCCTTTTGAGCTCTAGGAGTTGTATTTTTTTTCTTGCAATAGCAGTTTTGTGATTATATATGTAAGATATACTCATTTTAAAAGTAAGGTAAACCATAAACCCAAGCCACTATTAAGAGTCACTATATTTTTCTGAAGATATCTATCTTTATGATCTACATTTGTTTTTTACGAGGTTACAACTTTATGTATAACCAATTTTGTATTTGTTCTTTTGACACTCAACATTTACCTACATAACAAGCACTGTCCCGTGTTACTAAAAACTCTTCTGGAGCGTGATACCATGTGGAAGCACCGTATTTCAACCGTTCTCTCACTGTTGCACATTTAGGCATTTGCACTGTTAATGTGATGATGAGCAGTTCTGCACATAAATCTTTGACCACATCTCTCTGATGATCTTCCGAGGACAGGGCCTTTGATGTGGGGTTACTAGGTTAAGGGGTTAAATTTGCTAAGGTTGATAACACCGCCAAATTACCTTGTAGAGCGAGTCTGGATTTATGTTCCTATCAGTGCTGTGTGGCCATCGCTGTGTTTGAACATTGACAAAATGATAACAAAGAGTATCCTGTGTCTCACAGCCTGAACAGTGTTCACACTCCGATGCGGAGACTTTTTTAAAAGCAGTGGAGCCCAAGGCGATGGGTACTGTTTGCCTTTTCTTTTTAACAACCACCGCATTCCTCAAAAGGATGTGAGGGACTCTTGGCTGTCAGTGCCTCAACCTGAGTGTACACAGCAGGTGTCTAATTGTTTACAAATGAGGTGTTTGTAAATTACAATGTAGTTTAATGAATTCTACTGTAAGTCTTCTAGTCAAATGAATAATCATGTTCCGATGATCTCTAGTTATTCATATTTCCATATATTACTTTGCTTAAAGGATCTTGCTTAAGGATCTATTACCTATAAAAGGAAGATAAACTTAGAAGTTACCAGCTTAGAAATGAAGACCTTAACAGAGTACCTGCCCAGCTAGCACTGCTTCACCTTGGCCACCTTGGCTGTGAATAGAAGGGAAGTGTCTCAAGACGCCTGCGGCCAGTCTCCGTGTGCCTGGATCCCTTGGGAAATGAGACCCTGAGGCTGTGTGTGCTACCCTGAACAGCAGGATCTCTCCAGGCTCCCTCTGGGGCAGCAAAGGCACTGGCGTCTCTGCAAGAGGTGTCCAGATGCTCAAACACCAGGCCATTAACAACCCCAGACAAACCACGCAGTCCATGCACTAAAGCAGGATCTGGTGGGAACAGCCCATGTGACCAATGGCATAGGAAGTTCCAGAAAGCACAGCCTGGCCGATTGAAGCAGATGTGCTCAGACAGAAACAGACCATCTCTGCCACTATAACTAAGGTGTGACCAGTGCACAGAATCAATGCAGTCAGACGGACTGCCCCAAACCCTCCAGTGCACGGAGGCACGGTTCAATCCAGTAGCCGGGAGAGGTGAGTGAGCCCTGTGAGTTTGGGAACAGGTTACAGTTAACATAATAAAATCACCTTTGAGGGATAATTATAATTTTCTGATGGCTGATTATAGATTCTGAAACCAGCCCAGACCGGAAGACAAGTATATGGTATGCTTAAGAAAAAAGCAGGGCAAATGCGGGTTCCATACTTCCCTATTTAAAAGAAAGAAAGAGAGAGAGAGAAAGTCAAAAGTTTGCCAAAAAGCATATCTAAACACCAGTAACATTTAGGACACCCACCTCAAGTCATTCAACACTGTGCTGTGGACCAGACAATATTCTTCATGAGACCAAATAAAACAGGTCAATTTAAAACTTCGAGGTGCTTATTACCAGGCATGTCCGAGCTACTGTATTTTAAAGAATATTTAATATAATACCCTGATTGTTTGCACACATAAATGATAACCTCTTTCACATTAGCTTAATTCTTAAGTACATTTATCAAATGTGTCAAGAGTTACATACGATACAAAAAGTTGTAAGAAATACTTTCACACTGCGGGTGGCCACAGATACAAATATCCCCTCTAGACCGTAAATGTCAGGAATCGCTGATTGTCTGATCGTTCAGTGCACACTTCTGAAAGTTGCTCAGAAGCATGTCTTAACAGGTGAGATGAGGGAGGGGAAAAGGAAGAATTCTGCATAACCACTTTTTTGGTAAGCTTGGAATAACAACCAAGACAGCTTCTCTATTTAGGAACACTCCCATTGTTTCAGAAGAGGAATGTGAATGTTAAAGTTTCTTACCCACAATGTTTCCTGGCACAAAAACAACAATGCTCATGATAATAGATCCAACCCAATAGAGGCCAATGGTTCTATAACTTTCCCTGCAACAAAAAAATCTTGGCTTAGTGCACTCATCGTAGAATACTATTAGTAAAAGATGATCCACATGATTACCCTTAACCTAACTAGTAAAGTGTACAAATCACAAGTTACTGAATCAATAGTAATCAATCAACCCTAAGGGGCCCTGGTAGTCAAATTTCATTTCTATCTGTGATATACTATAGAACCCTCTTTCATGTCCTTTTGCATAGGAATTATGCTTGCTGCCCTGGTTATCTGTCAAACTACAACATGGTCAATCACGGTCAAAGGAGTCCTGCATTTCACTGTGTCCTATGAAACTCACAGCAGGAAAGGAAAAAGAAGGTTCAAAACAGAAAGGAAATTGGACCCATATTTTAAAGTGTTGTAAGTATGAGTAACAGGATGTTAAATGGATTTTTCCCTGGTGTCAGACTTGTGGCCAGAGCCCTAGTGATGAAGAGCATACGTGCCGCCTAGCCTGTGTTCTCACGGAGCGGCTGGACACAGACCCCGAGTCTTCACAGGCGAGGTTCACAGAAAGCTCTTTCAGCCGATAACCCTGGTACCTCACCTCCGTAAGGGACTATAATAGATCACAGGGAGATTCTCTGAAGGGAAACAGAGATGGACCATGCTGTGTTTCTGCTCTGCCCCACCCCCCAAGCCAATTGCTGCCGATTCCCAAGAGGCCAATTCACAGTGACTGGGATTGTCACCAGAAGGACGAACAAGAACCTTCTTCCCCAGCAGATTCTCTAATGGAGACAAAGAAACTCTGGCCCACTCCTGGCTGCCTCCAAGCAGATCCCAGGCATTCTCAGAAAGACCTGACATGTGCCCTGGAAGCTTGGGAACATCCATGAAGAGAGAGGCTAGAACCTGGAAGGGTCCCCAGCTGAGCTGGGGCTGTCCCTGAGCTCACGACTGAGGGGGGCAGGGGCATGGGGCAGGCAGCTGGAAAAGCTGAATTTCCACCTCGTCTGGGGCAAGAATGCATCATCTTCTCGAACTTGGAGCCACGGGGAGGCCTGGGAAGGTAGCTGGCCTTGAAAGGATCCTGCCCCAAAGGGTATGCATTCTGGGTGACAAGGACTCCAGCAGAAAGCCGCGGCAGGTGTACCACCATGGGTGGGGAGTTCCACGAATTCAGTTAGCAAGAGCACTGCTCATGTCAGGCCTGTGTACCATGCACAGTCTCCTGGGGTGGGGGATCTCGAGAAGAGCTCACACCTGTGCTCCATACAGTAGGCCTGGTATATCATAATTGAGGGCACCGATCCCCAGAAACCAGAAACCGTCACATAAGACTCTGCCCCTCTTTCTTTAGCCCCACGTGCAAATACACAGTCTGGAGGAGCCAGCTGCAGACTAGACTGTCCTTACTAGACAACACAGTCAGAAGCATAAGGGGTCTGCCCAAGCTGTCCCCATGGCAGGGGATCGTACAAAGGGACATGTTCAAAAGGCAGCAGTGCCAAGAAAAGAACTTGTGTTGACTACGTCTGACTTGTGTCTGTGGAGTGTATCTTCACGTGCATGTGCACCTGTTTGTGCCTTTGCCCCTCTGTCTGTGGTTTCCTTACATATGCACGTATCGGCTGCTAAGCCGGCAAAGGGACACACACAGCGGACAGACTGACTTACTCCCACGCGATGGCCGCCACCATCACCAGATACATCAGATAATGAGCAGAGCCGTCCCAGTAGCAGATCATGTGCCCGTACGCAGTGTTCAGATACGGTTCACCCTAAGGAAAGAGTAAAAGGAGTCTACTTTAAAGAGGACTCAAACGTCTGCACACACAACACCAGACGTGCATTTCAAGGCAAATGGAACAGAAGAGCTGGCTGGTGTTCGTCTGCTAAGATGAACCTAGGCTGAGTCCCATACAAGAATCCCACACAAACTTTACCCTGGAACTGCCATCAGAGCCTGCCTGGCCATCCTCTGACAGGCCGGGTCATGCACGTGGACAGTGACACCAAGCAGGTGGCATCACGGCAACCGTGGTTGCACAGCTAACTCACTGAGGCCAAGTCAAATCTGCGACCAAAGGCGCGTTGGCTCTGGCAGGAGGTGGTGGCCGGAGGAGACCCTGCCCGCCACAGCCACCGGCTCACCTGCGTCATTCACCTGCGTGCTGATCCCCACGCTTGCTGGGCTGAGGCTGAAGCTGAGGAAGGCACATCTTCCCCACACCCAGGACAGACAGACAGACACCCCATCCCCCTCAACCTTCCCAGGCACCCTGCGGGACACACACAACTGACTCCACTCTACAGATGAGGAAACAGAGCTCCAAGGGGTCACTGGACCAGCCTAAGGTCCCATAGCAAACATCTAGCACGGAGTATACCATCAAGAAAAGCCACACGTCTGAGAAATTTTTAATTTTATGAACGTGCAATTATGTGCCGTACTCCGTTTCCCTCCTCCAGACAGCTACCAGAAAGTCATGGTCTAATTTGCAGGGGTTTGTAGTGTCTTTCTAACACCCCCTCATTCTCCCTTCTCCTCTCTCCCACGTTCATGCCTTCCGGCCTTGTGTCCCCCCGAGACGCCCTCAGTCCTCTCTGCAGCAGCAAGGGGGGGCTCCCGCTGAAGTCTCATGCTCCCGGGGCAGGAACTGCTCTGTCTCCCCCCCCACCGCGCGTCGGATGAAGGAGGTGGAAATAACACGGCAGCTGGACTTCTGTGCCCGTGCTTGGCCCGCATCCTTTCTCTCCGACATGCTCCGACTGGACAATACACTCCAGTGTTGTGGCTCCATCGTTCATGCTACACACCTGGCCCTCGGAGCCGGAGCTGGCCTCTCCTGGTGGCTTCATGGGTGTCTTTAACTGGACGGCCCTTTGAGGGCCCTTCAAACTTCCCTGAGCTTTCACTCCTCAGCTTCTGCCCTCCGCCGAGTCCCGCCTGGCCTCCAGATGAATGGGGACAGCACCCAGCCCACCCGGCTCAAAGCCCCAGGGCCATTTTTGTCATTCTCTTCTCTGCGGTGTGTGTGTGCAGGCAAGTCCGGTCAATTGGTCAATTCCGTCTCTCTGAGGTCACCACAGGCCACCCTCCCTCTCCGCACGGCCTCGTTCAAGCCCTCAGTGCCCCTCACTGAGCCAGTCCCACACGGTCTCTCTGTCTCCCTTCTCTCTTTCCGATCCACCCGCCAAATGAATACTCATGAGGCCTCGCTCTTGACACGTTGCTCTTCTGCTCAAAAGCCCCCAAAGCTGGTGGCTGCCTGCAGCCTGGACACTCCCCTCAAGCCCATCCTTCCAGAGCTGACTGTACTGTTCCCTGACTCAAAATCTTCCCTCAATTGTGAGATAAAGTCCAAACTCCCTTTGCTTAACATACGAAGCTCCCCATTGTTTGAAACACAGAGGAAGACTGTACCTTCCTGTGTGACCTTGAGTAAGTGACTCAGCCTCTCTGGGGCTGGATTCATCACACCATAAAACAGGGAAAGACTATAAGGGGAGGACAGCGAGGGAAGGATCACCACCGTCAAAAGGCTTCATTCAGTGCCTTGGTGTTCTCTCATTAACACACATAAGACCGGCCTGGGCTTTGGGATAGAGTGATGTTTTAATAATAAGGCACCAAATACTAAATTCCTTTCGAGTATCTCATTTATGTTAAATACAAGCAAAAGAGAGAGGTAGTGGACCAGGGGTGAGGGAGGAGGTATCAGACCGAAATGCTGAGAAGTACCTCCCATGATCTAATCCTAGCTTTCTGCTTCGCTTTCCACATGAACACACTGCCTACGTCTGTGGCAGTAAAAGAAATACCACGGATCTCACCGTCTTACACTCAAGGCAGGGATTTCATCTCTGAGCAACAGGACTTGGGGTGCTGACCCTCCAGGGCAAGGTCTACGGTTGCAAAGCAGCCCATACCTCTCTCAAGTAGTGTGTCATGAACCCGTCAATGATGCCGTCCTGTTCCAGTCCTATGATGAGGTTCACCACGCTGGTAAATCCGAAAACTGCATACACTAGAGCAAAGGAAGAAGCAGTTATTTATCTGTTTATATTTTTGTAAAGTAATCTCTAGGCCCAATGTGGGGCTTGAACCCACAGCCCCCGAGATCAAGAGTCACACACTCCACCGACTGAGCCAGCCAGATGCCCAAGAAAGCAAGTTTAAAAAGCAGCAGCTCAGGAGGCAATGACTAAGAGCTTGGCATTCACCAAAAACGGTGACTTGGTCTTAATCTTTTCCAGAAGACCCTGTGGGCGCTGTCAAGACGGACTAACAGAAGGTCCCTCCTGCACAGAAGGACCTTTGCCTTTGTTATGGATTTCTGTGTCATTGCCCGAGTGCTCTCTCCAAGGGGACACCTGCTGGGGGGACAGAAGGACACACCCACTAACTCTGTCCCTCAGGATCCTACCAGGTCACCCAATCCATCCTCCACCACCCACCAGTGGCTGCCCCAGGCCACACCTGCATCCCACCTGCAGCAGCTCGTCCGATGTTGGCCCTAGTCCACGCTGAAGAGCCCAAAGGTGGACAATGGCTGATGTGCACGTTGTAAGAAGAAAGACCAGAGATTTTTTACATGGGTACAAGATGGCACAATTGACTATGAAAGGAGGAAAAACCACAGCACCTCGGAGACCCTCACTCAGGTTGTGAGAATCTCCCAAACGGGCTTACAACTACCAGCAGCTCACAGCCACAGAATGATACTTTTAATACAGCAAGGGGTCAGACTTAGTGCATGTTAGTTTATCCATAAGGCTGCATTTTCAAGCTGTCACCCATCAGAAGCCATGCGGCGGGCATGGGTAAGACAAGAATTCCAAGGTGGAGAGAAGGACAGCCATGCTAAAATAAATGGGGAAGCCAGCCTTGCCCAGTCTGCCGCCGGGGCTGTGGCGTTCACGTCCTCCCCTGGAGTGCAAGGCCCACACATGCCCTGCCCCACACTCCTTGCCTCCCAGGCCTGTGCTCCAGATCTCACTGTTGGGATCAGCCACCGTATGTCCCCCAGGAAAGAAAGCGCTCAGCATCTGATCCCTGAGGCTGACGGGAGTGTCTGATGCTGGGTCCGAGGCGACAAGCCCTCGCCCCAAGGCTGCGGTATGCTCAAGCTAGGACAGAGACGAGAACAGAGGGCCGAGGGTGTCGGAGCAAGGTGCTCCACCCTGGGAAGTTCGGAGAGACCCACGTCAGCTAAGCGTGGACTCCTTGGAGTGGGGTGGGAAGACAGCAGCAGGAAACCACTCTGGAAAGGTGGGCTGCGGTCAGAGCAAAGGCAGGTGGCATGGCGTGGGGCACAAGAAACGACGTGGGCCTTGAACTCAGGTCTGGCTCAACCTTAGGCAAGTCACATCATTTACCTGAGCTTCAGGGTCCTTTATACACCTTCACACACAAGTTGGGAGAAATTAGTTGCTTACAATTCTTTCTCTCCCCACCTTTGCCAAGATCCACAGTGGGCAGAGAATATTCCCCATGACACTGATAATGGACTCAGCCACGCCACTTGCTTTGGCCACTGGAATGCACATGGAAGTGACAATGGCCAACTCCAAGTCTCCTCTGCCTTGAGAAGGGCCCACCTTGGGGAGCTGCTGGTCCAAGAACAAGGAGACACATGGGACAACTCTGAATGTGACCCGCAGCCTAAAGCACAGCAGTCCCAGCCAACCTGCAGACCTATGAGCACAGAAACTAACTGTTCATAGCCAAGACTCAAACACCCAGAGTGTCCATCAACGGAGGAATGGATAAAGAAGATAAACAATGGAATATTGCTCAGCCATAAAAAAGAAGGAAATCCTGCCATTTCCAATAACCTGGATGGACTTTGAGGGCATTACGCTAAGTGAGATGAATCAGCAGAGAAATGATCTCACTATGATCTCACTATGGACGTGGACTCCAAACAAGGTGAACTCAGACGCTGGAACGTGGTTGCAGGGGCTGGCGAGTGGGGGGCACGGGGAGATGCTGGTCAAAGGGAACAGACGTCCAGTTATGAGTCAGCGTGGTGACTGTGGTCAACAAGACCGCACTGTGTACTTCATGTTCTCACCGCACGCCAAAAAGTAATTATGTGAGGTGAGGGACCTCCCTCTGGTGAACACCCTCGTTGGGGTCACCATCTCACGGTGTAGACGTGTATCACCTCATCGCAGGATAGATCCTACACCCGCCCGGTGTCGGATGTCAAGTGTATCTCAGTAAAGCTGCGCAAACATAGGAAAATGTCTGTCGCTCCAGGACACGGAGGTCTGGGGGTGTCGGATACGCAGCCTCACCGGGCAGAAACTGGACGAGTGAACGTCCAGCCCAGCTCCCGGCAGGGGAAGCGCTTCAAGGCGGGGACAGCTTTGCCAGAGGCAGCGTGGCGCAAAGAAGAGCACGGCTTCTGGGGCCAAGGACGTTCTCACTATATGACCTTGACCACTCTATGACCTTGACCACGTGTCGTAGCAGCTCTGAGCCAGCTTCTTCCCACGTGAGCGGAGGGTATTTGTTGCGAGGATTAGCTAAGCTAACACGGCCACAGCGCTCGGGGCCACACCAGGCACGTTGTAAGTGCTTGATCAAGGGTGTTCTTACATATGTATGTACGTGTGTATTTTTCAGGCACTGCTTAAGTATTTGACTACTGTTATTGAATGTTTGTAACAGCCCCCCATGGGGAGCGCTGTTTTCCTCATCATACCAACGTGCAGACCTGCAGACCGAGACACTACAGCTCAGTTCCAAGCCAGGTTGGGGGGTGGGCAGCAAGAAGCAACGCAGAGGCAGGAAGCAGGGGAGGGAGCTGCTCAAGAGTGGAGGGCAGAGGTCAGAGCACGGCTGGGGGTCGGGGCGAGGAACAGAGGGGCCTCCTGCCTGGCCCTGGCAGTGACCTTCCGCCATGATCCCCGCTGGGAAAGGGTGGGGTCCGTGGCCCGGAGGAGGCGTTAGTCTGGAGGGGAGGACTCTGTTGCCCTGAAATCCTCCTCCGCTTCCTGCCACTTCCTCAGTGGGGCTCAGGGAACTGGAGACAGACTTCTTCTTTGTGGGGGAGACGTGATGAAGGCGAAGGCCCAAGAGCTGCGCTGCGAGGCGGGCACCAACCACTTCCCTCCCATGGAGACATACCATAGAACAGTGGGTCCCGGGGTGGCTTTCTTTTGACGAGGACCCGAGCCAGCAGGGCTACCAGGAGCAAGATGAGGGCAGCAACCCCTACAATTGTCCAGGAACTGCAACAACCAGAACAGGGAGGCGGTCACTTATCGAAATAAACATGTTGATGCATGGAATTTCCTGGCTATTGAATGCATTCGCCCCCACCTCTGCCTCTGCCTACAGTTCCAGTGCTGTGGGGTTAGCCTGGTTTGTCCGCAGCGCTTTGGCCCCTGTGGGCCACCCGTGTGACTTTCAGGGACTGAAGCCACCAGCTCCTTGCTCTTCCCATCCTGCCCACCTGCACCCTCCACCCCATCCCATCCCACCCTGAAGATGCCCACTTCCCCACTGTTTCCCCCTCCCCTCCTCCGAATCCTGTTCCCCAGTGACTGATAGGTCTAACCACTGAATCTGCCGCCTCCCTCAGGGCCAGCCAAAAACCTTCGGACTGAGCTCCGGGGAGCACAGAGGAGTCACAGCTACACACACCTTCCAGGAGGACCAGGAAGAAGAGCCCCAGGCCATGTGCATAATCAAAGGGGTCAGGGGATGAAGCCAATCCAAGGAAGGAAGAGATGGGCCAGACCTGCGGCCAGAAGGAAGCCAGCTCCCACACCTGGGGCCATCAAGCCATCTCCAACCCTCGCCCAGAAGGTAAGGTGAGACTAGGGTGGGCACAGGGAAAAGACACGGTACCAAGGAGACCAGGGGCCAAGGCCCCTCTCCAGTGGGGCAGCACTAGGGCATGAGGCTTGGCTGAGTTAGCAGTCAAGACACCGGGCGTCTAGGACATTCTCTGCTACTGCCTAACTGTGCGACCTTAGCAAAGTCATGTCGTTTCATCATGTTTATTAACTAGTTTTAAAACATATTAAGGATAAAATGTATTATGCACCCCTGTGTGCCAGGCCCTTTGGATGAATGGAGGACGTCCCTGTCTACATGGAGGGTCCTATCTCAGTGGACTCTGAGCTCTCTCACCCAGGAGGTCACCTCTAGTCCTACAGAAATACTCTCTCTCTCACACCTCCAGCACCAAACAGGGCTTGCAGTTCTAGACAAAGGATCTCCAATGACCTGCTATACCACAGCTTCCTTAACAGCCCTTGAGAGCTGTCACAGGCACCACCACTCAGCTGAAACCCCTCCACACCACCACAGCCAACAGCAGAATTTTCGGATCACCTTTGCCATATGCCCCTGGGACTTCTAGAAAGTACCTTTCTCAGTCACAAGTTCCACAACCTAACAATACCTACCAATAGCTGAGGGACAGACTCATGTTGAAGTTCACTCCACACACCTGCAGCTGGAATGGGTGTTAGAAATCTGCCCCCAATGTAAAAGAAGTCAGTGAGGAACTGGGAAGCGATCCATCCAACCTGCAGGTGGATGGGCCCCCAGGAGAGCTGTATCCCCAGCACCTGGCCCCAGGCCCCACACAGAGTCAGGGAATGGGCTCTGGGCATCAGGAGCACCCAGATTTCCAAATGCCACCCTTGACCTACAAAATCAGAATACTTTGGGGTAGGGCATGGGAATATGCAACTTTTTTCAAGATACCTGGTGAGTATGACAAAGAAAGTCTGCCTAGGGACGTCTGTTAGGATATATAAAAATTGATGAATGGATGAAGGAGGGAAGGAGGGGGAGAAGAAGCCAGGAAGGAGAAATGGATGGATGGATGGATGGTAATGAATGAATGGACAGATGATGGATTACAGATGGTTGATGGTAGATGGTGAATGGATGGATGGATATATGGATGGACAGACGGATGGTGGATGGATAGATGGATAACAGATGGTGGATAGATGGATGATGGGTGGTGGGTGAATGGACGGATGAATGAATGGACAGATGATGGACGGTGGATGGCAAATGAATGGATGAACGATGGGTGGTGGATAGTGAATGGATGGATGGATGGTGTATGGAAGGATGATGCACGGTGGATGATGGATGGAGGGTGGATGGTGGAAATGGATGGATATATAGTGGATGGATGGATGGTGGATGGTGAAGGAAGGCGGGATGGATGGATGACAGATGATGGATGGATGGATGAATGGATGGATGACACACTTCAATGATAAGAGTGAGGATGTGTCCAGGTAAGACATTGAAATAGGAAATTTCTAGTGGTGCACATCAGTGGCTCTCTAGGCTCCTCCTATAGGGGTAAGCCAAAGGAGCAGAGGACGAAAGAGGAAGCTGATGTGGGTCAGAAACATGATACTGGACTGAAGCATCCCGGGAAAAGGGAAGAGGTTAGATGTGCTATGTAAGCTGACAAGCATTTTAATCACAGTCTGAGGCAGGTGGTGGCCAGGAAAGAAACCCCATCCCTGCTCCTACAAGGCCCTATGCTTACAGCCGGCACCATCACGCAGCTGGCGCTCTTCTGGAGTACGAGAGCAGTGTAAACCAGCAGTAAACCGGTTCACCTGTCCTCTCACACTTGCCACCTGGGGGAGGAGCAAAGAATGAAGAGAAACTGGGGCAGCAGATCCTGTGTGTATCCCAGTGACCACCAAGTGCAGACCCTGCTCAGAACAGGGAGAGGTGGATCCAGCAGGGACTTGGGGGCGTGGGGGTGGGGTAAGGGCTCGGACACACCCAAGGGTGAAAACATTGCTAGTCTTGGAATGGAGGGGGGTGGTTACTGATGCCCTTCCATGAAGGGACACCTACTTAAAGGGGACGTGTATGGGTGAGCACGAGTAGAGAGAGAGAGCATGTGTGTGTGTGTGAGAGAGAGAGAGAGAGAGAGAGAGAATGAGACTGAGAGATTCCAACTCTTGCCTGACTCCGTAACCTGCCTTGCTTTTTCTGGTTTTCAGGCTTTTGTAAAAGGCCTGGTGGGAAGGAAGCTTCAACTAATCCAACTGATTCAACCCTAACACCACCAGCTCCGCACAAGGCCCTGTGCTGAGCCAGACGACGCCACGGTGAGCTGTGGCCTGGGAAGGTGAGTTCTGACCACGGGAAAGGAACCCTTGTGGCCAAAGTGTGATCCCACGGGGGCTAGGAGGATGAAGAAATCACGGGTGCTTGGAGGGAGGGTCTGGAAAGGAAGAGGTGGCATTTTACCCCAGGCCATCAAGTCGGGGCTGGCTTCAACAGTCAGGTCAGGGAGGAAGGCCTCCCAGACAAAGGGAAGAGCATGAGCCAGGGCAAGGAGGCAGGATGTTGAGAAGCCTCTAAGGGTTGGGGCTGGGAAGCTTCTGGGGGAGGCTCTGCCAGGGCCTGGGGCAGAGAGCACCCTTGCTGGGGTGGGGAACTGCAGGAAGGAAACATATGGCAGCCCAGCCCTGAGGCCAGTGTGGAAGGGGATGGTGGGAGGAGGGGGAGTGGAGGAAGAAGACAGAGGAGCCAGAGGCCACTGGGATTTTAACCTTCAGGGGGATGGGAAGAACGACTGGAACCAATTATTCAAAACTCTGCAGGGCTTAGCAATGTGCTCAATAATACACGGCAATTCATAATTCAGTGTGTGCTCAGTAAACGCCATCACCATCCTGCCAGGGGCTGAGGCCAAAATCTCAGAGTCATCCTCAAACCCTCTCCAGGACATGCAGACCTTCAGTAAGCTGCACTGCTCTCCCTCCCGAATACCCCTGCACCCCACCACGCCCTCTCCTCCCAATGCTCCCCATTCCCCTACCTGGAAGGCTCTGTCCCCACATCTTCCTGTGGCCACCTCCTGCGCCTCAAGTCACCTCCTCCAAGAAGCCTCCCCTGACCACCAGTCCCCTTCCCAGTCACTCATGTTGCCCCATTTTTTTTTTTTTAATTGATGTCTGTCTCAACACTCGCTTCCCCCACCCAACCTCTCTTGGCTTGTCCATATCTATATCCCCAACCTTTGGAACAGTGTCAAGCACAGAATATGTACTCAATAAATATTTGTTGAACTGCCCATAATGCCACTGTAGGAATTCAGGGTCTCCTGGTCACTGTATTCTCAGACATGTGACATTTGCTGCCTGGAGCTGCTGCTTCCAGGAGATGCACCCCGAGACTGGGTCAGACAAGGGCAGTCACTGCCAGTGCCTAGGGAGCCTTCTGTATGGATGGGGGCCATCTGGATAAGGCTGTCAGCAAGTGGTGGCCACATCAGAGAGAGAGAGAAAGGGAGAAGGAAGTCACGGCCCTATAGGCAGACACTTCTCCGCAGCCCAAAGTCTGGAGGGGGTTTGCGGCATGCAGACTGATGCAATTTCCTCAGCACCAACTGCTGTGGGAAACCTAACAGGTTACCTTCCTCGTCCCCGGGGACAGCAGGGCACACCAGCAGACACGGACTCCTGGCACCTTTCCCATGGTCCGGTCAGGCCTGCAGCTGCCAGGTACAGGGTGGCCTAGCCGGGGATCCCTCGCATAACACTGAGGCGGGGCTTTGAACCAAACCCATCTGCGGCCTCTGTCAGCCCCATCCATTTCCTTGGCCTTGAACTGCTCTGCCTCCCTTCCCGGTGCGGTCCTACCCCGCGCCTCCCCACGAACCGGTCTCTTTGGATCCTGACAATAGGATACAAATATAGGCCATTTGACAGACCAGAAAACTGAGGCCAGGCCACACGGGTAGTGCCAAAGGCACGCCTAGAACCCAGGTCTTTGCCTGTTGGCCCGGGGCTATTCCTGCTAGTCATTCACAACAGTTTCTAAAATTAATAAGAAATGAGAAGTATGTGTGTGTCCATACATGGAAACGTCCCTGTGAAATGCAAAACGAACACGGCACAACCCGAGAAAACAGGGCCACGCTCGTAGTTGCTGGTGTCTGCGCCCCCACACCCCTGCCCCCGAGCTCCTCAAGGGCAGGGGCATTGCCTCGTTGACCTCCGTCACCCCGACACCCGGCACGGGGACGGACCGGTGCGCGCGCCCCACACTTGGCTCCAGCACCGCACCGACTGGCCGGGACGCCCGCCTGAGCCCAGCCCCCCGCCCCGGCCCGCGCGCCCCTCGCGCGCCTCCCCTCCCCCGGCCGGGCGCGGGGAGCCCTCGGAGGCCGGCCGGCCCCGGCCCTGCAGCTGGCGGCTCGAGCCCCATCAGAAAAGTTGCCGGGGGCTCGCGCGGCGCCCCGGCCACTTGGCCGCCCCCGCCGCCGGCCCCCGCCCCGCGCGCCCACTCACTCGTGCTGGGCTGCCAGGTGGTTGAAGACATAGGTGACCGGGATGGCCGACAGGGACAGCACGAAGACCCCGGTGGCCGCAGAGGCACTCATCGCCGCCGCCGCGCTGCTCGCCCTTCAGCGCATCCCGCGCGGCGCCCCGCCCCAGCTTCCGGCAGCGCCCGCGCCCCTCGGCCGTGCCCTTCGGGGAGTCCAGCGCCGCGCCCTCAGCAGCGCCCCCTCGGCGCGCCTGCCCGCAGCCGCCCCGGAGCGCAGCACCGCGGTGCAGTCCCGGGGGGCGCCCCGGCCGAGGAGCGGCGAGAGCCCCCGGCCCGGGACAGGTGTCCCTGGGGGCGCGCGCTCTGCGGGAAGGCGGCGGCGGCTTGAGGGTGGGCACAGCCGGGAGCTGATCATCGACGACCGGGAGAGGCTCGGAGCCGAGCTGCGGGCCGGCGCGGGGGGGGGGGGGGGGGGGGGGG